>NC_085138.1:433911863-434211863 GCF_035046485.1 Aedes albopictus
TAAAATTTAATTAAAATTAAATTAAAATTAAATTAAAATTAAATTAAAATTAAATTAAAATTAAATTAAAATTAAATTAAAATTAAATTAAAATTAAATTAAAATTAAATTAAAATTAAATTAAAATTAAATTAAAATTAAATTAAAATTAAATTAAAATTAAATTAAAATTAAATTAAAATTAAATTAAAATTAAATTAAAATTAAATTAAAATTAAATTAAAATTAAATTAAAATTAAATTAAAATTAAATTAAAATTAAATTAAAATTAAATTAGAATTAAATTAAAATTAAATTAAAATTTAATTAAAATTTAATTGAAATTTAATTAAAATTTAATTAAAATTTTATTAAAATTTTATTAAAAATTTTATTAAAAATTAATTAAAATTAAATTAAAATATTATTTAAATTTTATTAAAATTTTATTAAAATTTAATTTAAATTTAATTTAAATTTAATTAAAATTTCATTAAAATTTAATTGAAATTAAATGAAAAATAAATCCAATTGAAAATAAAATGACTCACCGACACGATGGTGCCAAACTTAACGGAATCGGTCACTGTTTTGGAGATGACTGGTTCCGGCGACGGTACGACGCGAACGAAACGGACTTAGTGGCCAGGAGCAGCGACGATTAACTGACGGTTTGGACAACGCAACGACGGAAATGGTTCCTACGGGTTTAACCATTTGAGACGAGCAATTTTTTTCTTTTTCTCGACCGACGAACGCGATTTTTAAGCTGCCGCAACTAACAAAGTGTTTTTCCACTGCCATTTGCTCAACTGTCAATGATGCGCGAAAAAATCGAACATTCAGCATAAATTCGGGGTTATGATTTATGCTCTCCAAAAATTTTCGATGAGCAACATAACTAACAAATGCCTAACATTGTCGAACGCCTAACTTCCTCCGTGCTGGGTGATGGCTGATGGTGGTGGCCTGCCCGTCGTCGTAGGAAGTTCTTAAGGACTCTCGCCTTGTGCGTCTTCCACCGCACCGCGCAGTCACAGGCTCGCAAATACCAGTTCAGAAGGAAGTTCTTATTCCATTTCGCGGCGACGGCAAAACCAGGAACAACAGCCAGTGCACAAGATGACACAACGCGCTAGTTCTCGCCCCGGCTGCCATAAGGCTCGCGCGGAAAACGAGTTTTTCCTCTTTTCACGCCCGCCCGTCAAGAAAAGCTGCTAGTTGCTTGCTGTTTCGGTTCTGGCTAGCGCAATGTCATTTTTTATGCCCTGTTTTTGGCGTGCGTCTTCTTACGAGAAATGGAACGCGCGGGATGTCTGTTTCTGTGAATGCTGGAATTTCTGATGTTGTAGCAGAAGGAAAGATGCACTTTTATTTTGTTTTTCATTTTCCACAATAAGACGGATGCCACCATTAGTGAGTGCTAAGGAGATAGACGGACAGGCAGCGTAACGTGTTTTGCTGGTAAAACTATTGATAGTTTCCCTCATTTACATGTTATTGCAAGTTGTTTGCCTGGACGAGTTCCCGAATTTAAAGGTTGACGAAGGAAATACATTCCTTTAATTTGATTTCAAGAATCAGTCAAAATATAATGAATCGAACAATAATTGAATTATTTTCATTCATATTTTTTTGAGTAACTTTAGCATTGATTAAACTACTGTTGTTGCAACACCACAATTTACTGATCGTTTCAAAGGACTCCCTACGTTGTGTTTATTAGCATCCGGTTGCTGCTGCCATGAACGGAGACGGAAATAACTTCAACAATAGAGAAACATTGAACAAATATGTACCCACTTGGCTCAGGATTGGAAAGTGATTTTTAATTGAAATCGAGCAAATGCGTTAGAAACCCGGAAACAATTTTAATGTATGTGGTGATGAGATCCATTGTTGGCCCGAACTGCACACCCAGCCAGCAACGGTTGCGATGATAAAAGCTGCTACTGATGGAAGGAAGAGCCGTCCGGATGCACGTTCGAAAACTTGCCAAATGGGAAAATCTAGTTGTGTAAAATTGCATTTCGTCAAGGGTTGACTTTACTCCGTTGTTGAAACAAAACAACGCAGGATGGGACAGAAGGCCCACAGTAGTCCAGATTTGAAAATACCTGGCAAAAATTGCCAAATCATAGTAGTCTTCTAGTTTTAGCCTAAATTAATGTATTGGAACATGATTTAGCGCTCAATTTCATTTTAATGGCATTTTTATTTTTTGTCGATTTCATCGACAAAATCCGCACAATTAGATGTTTTTCATACAATTTGACTACACATATCATCATGGCGCTATAATTTTGGCAGCTCTTGGCAGTTGCATTTTTCCTTAACCGATTCTGCATACATAAACGATCATTTGAACGGAATATCCCCGCGGAGAGCAGGTGGGAGCGATTTGTAAGACACTTTGAAGTCGAAGTGTATGAATTTCTCGTACTAATTGACATGTAATGTCAAATTTGAAGCGAAAAGTGTTATTTTGATCTCTTGCTCTATTGCAGATGTCTGATATATACAAGAACTTACAAATGAACTTTTGAAAGCAATTGCATTACTTATATTAACAGACTTTAGCAAAGATTGAACTTGTTTATGTTTTTTTTATCAAAAAATCAGTACACAGAAAAAAATATGTAATTAAAATTCAGCTAGAAATCATGCACATAAAGGGAATGCTAGAGTTAGTGCATTTTTACATGAGATATAATGTAAAATTACATTATTATCGTGTAAATTTCCACCAACGATCGCGTTAACCATCATGGACTCCAACCGGTTACGTGAATATTATGCGGAAATTTACACGATTGTAACATAATTTTACATGATATCTCATGTAAATATGCACTAACTCTAGCAATGTGCATGATTTCTAGCTGAATTTTAATTACATATTTTTTTCTGTGTATTTTTTCCATCAGCAGCTGTTCAGTGCTGTAAAAAGATACAAAATCAATATTTCCAAATTTTTTAAAGGCCAATTAGTGCTCCTGGTATTATGCATGAATGCTCGATATACTGTATCCCATTGAAGACATGTTCAAAAATTGAGTTTCTGTCAGCTTTTCTAAAAATTGGACCTCTGTGGAGGGTGCTGTGCTGGTGGCACCGGAAATGTTCCCAATAGCTCAAAAGTAAAGTTTTGTCGAACATCCTGCTGCTGCTCCTCTTCCGCGTTTCTTCGGTTGTGTGTCATCGTCATCATCAAATTTCTGACTCTCTGTCTCTCTCAACGAAAGCCAAACTGATGGAGTTGACTGAAGCAAGGTGCGAATAACTTCCATCGCTGCAAGTGTTTAATTGAGTTCAGCACAAAACACTAACTTAGTTGTTAACACCATGTACTTTGATGTGTTAGCTTGCTATTCCGGATGATGGTATAAGTGAACGAGTAACTTGAATGCCAAAACTAAACCGGAAGAGAAAGATACTGCTCTCAAATGGTATCCATTGAAAATGACAACTTTTTGTCAGCTAGTGAGCGCTTGCACGCTGACGTCATCATTATCTCCTTCTCTTTCTTTCCTTCGGCGTCGGTCCATAAAGCCGTCCTTGCCCTCAAAAAAAAATTGAGGGCAATGTTTACAAATCGTATGGGAATTCGATGAGGTTATGTTTTTGATGCAAGCCTCTGTAGGAAAGTTTTACCAGTTTTTTTTTTCGAAACGGTTCCACATCTTGGATGGATAATAAAATGGGTTTAAAAAAGCATCATCCACCGAAAGGATAAAGTGGATTCTCTACTCACTCATTCAGCGCGAAGAAGATAGCGATGATGGAAGGTATAAAAAATTCATGCCACTTGTTCAAATCTTGTTTCTCCTGGATGGAAAATTGCACTACAAGAACTTTGTTCTTTCTTACCCTACTGCTACTGCTACCACCGTATTACTTTCAACAAATTTACAAGACAATGGACAATGTGCGGTATGCTATCATGTCTGGAGTAACGCTCGAAATGCCATCAATTATTAAAACCGGTTGATTCGTGAGTTGTAACGCTTCAAGTTGAATGTCCAATAAGAAACTGACAAGGAGACGGGACCGATGCGGTAATGCGCCCGACGCGTATGCAACCCTCTAGCAAGCACACGTTCACTGGTTTTCTTATACAGTGACTCACTTTTATATTGTCTGCCAATAAATTGTGATTTTGGTATGAATGTACGATTATGAGGGCCAATCTCATTCGTCTAAAATAACGTTAAAAACTTGAATCCAGATGTAAAAATGACCATCATATCACTCGCCACATATGTCTTTGTAAAAATAAATAATTTCCTAAACTATGTCATAGCTCTATTGAAAGATATTTCCAAACTTTAGCTGTCATGGTCATATCGCACGCATGTTATAAACATACACAGAGAAAAAATTCTACTAAGTGGAGGTGTCGATTTTACTCAGAAATCGAAAAATCTTTCGTTTTCTTACTCAGTTTCCGTTAAAAGTGGGACAACCCATTGCCAATGGGTTGTCCCACTTTAAGCCGAAACTGAGTAAGAAAACAAAGGATTTTTCGATTTCTGAGTAAGGCCAACTCAGTCATTGAGTAGAAATTTTTTTATTTTTTTTTATCTAGTTCATTTATTTGGGGCTCAATCGCGTATAACGCTTTACGGAGCCGAGGATCTTTCTTTGTACTTAATAGTATACATTATACAGAGTAATAACTTTTTAATGATACTGTTAGTAATGGGTAGAAGCCAGAGTACTCGTGGCAGCTCGAGGTTAGAAGGTCACATTTTGAGCGATGGACAGGGTAAGGATTGGGCCAAAGGTTTCACTGCTGCTCATCCGGGGGTGAATCGCATCTTGCTAGCGAATTCGGTGCCTTGTGGTGTTGGTACCAACTTGTTGTGGGACTTGGTCTTCCGGATGGCCAGGAGTAGCTTGGTACCACAAAGAGGACAAAACAGAGAAAAAAAAACTGGAGAAGAAAACACAAGCGAATTAAACTTTTATACCAGCAGAGCGAAGAAAGTCGAAAATACATCCCATGTATGTGACATCGCGGGTCCCCAACACATCTCTCACAAGAACAAAGGGTTGTCTACCTCGGGCCTCAAGGGTATCCAATAGTAGCGCTCTGGAGGCGTCATTATCCGGGCATTGCCAAACTACGTGGTCGATGTCATCATAACCGGAACCGCAGTTAGTACAAACATTGCTCAACGCGAGGTTAATCCTGTGTAAATGCGCGTCTAGCGAGTAATGGTTGGACATAAGTCTTGACATCACGCGAATGAAATTGCGACTTACATCCAAACCATACCACCACACTCGCAAAGAAACATTAGGAATAATGGAATGTATCCACCGTCCCAGCTGGCCATCTCGCCAATCATTTTGCCAACTTTGAAGAGAACTCTGGCGAACAAAATGGAAAAATTCATCATGTGAAATTCTTCTATCATAGATCTCACCTTCCTGTGCGCCCACCTTTGCGAGAGAGTCCGCCTTCTCATTGCCATAAATTGAGCAATGTGAGGGGACCCATACAAAGGTAATCTTGTATGATCTTTCGACCAGTGCACCCATCTGCTCCCTTATTTTTGTAAGAAAGTAAGATGGATGTTTTACAAGTTTCATCGACCGGAGTGCCTCAATTGAACTAAGGCTATCCGAGAAGATGAAGAAATGGTCTACGGGCATGTTTGAAATCATCCCCAAAGCGAAATTGATTGCTGCCAGCTCTGCAACATAAACCGAACAAGGTTCCTGAAGTTTGCGGAAGGCGGTGAAATTTTCATTGAAGACACCGAAACCAGTGGATCCATTTATGCGAGACCCATCAGTGAACAATCTCTTACAGGAATTGACATTTTGGTACTTTTCGTTAAAAATGCGAGGAATAGATATACATCGAAGTTGATCTGGTATTCCATGAATAGCTTGTTTCATGGACAGATCGTATTTAACAGAGGTACTGTCATTAGTGAAGTGTACACGGGGAGGATTATAACTTGGTAGGCTTATGTCAGATGACATGTAGAACAGATAAATTCTCATGAATTTTGATTGAGTGTTCAGACTGAGCATTTCTTCGAAGTTTTCAATAACAAGTGTGTTGCTCACTCCACACTTGATAAGTAACCTTAGCGAGAGCTCCCAGAAGCGGTTCTGGAGAGGTTTCACCCCTGCCAGGACCTCTAGGCTCGTATTATGCGTTGAGTGCATGCAACCGAGGGCAATACGCAAACAACGATATTGAATTCGTTCCAGCTTTATTAGGTGGCAGTTTGCTGCTGAGTGGAAGCAGAAAGAGCCATACTCAAGAACAGAGAGAATAGTCGTTTTGTAAAGTTTTATGAGGTCTTCCGGGTGAGCACCCCACCATGTTCCGGTAATTGTGCGTAGAAAATTGATCCTTTGTTGACATCTTTGCACCAAATACTTGATTTGGGTACCCCAAGTGCCTTTTGAATCAAACCAGACCCCAAGGTATTTCGAAGTCAAAGACTGGTCGATTTCTATTCCCAAAAGATTGAGTTTCAGTTGGGCTGGGTTCCGCTTTCTAGAAAACACAACCAATTGAGTTTTTTGCGGAGAAAACTCGATCCCTAAATTTCTTGCCCAAATGGAAAGATTGTTTAAGGAATTTTGCAATGGTCTTTGCAACATTTCTGCATGTGGGCCTTTGAGAGAAACCACAGCATCATCTGCAAGTTGTCTTAGCGTGCATTGTCCTTCCAGACAGCTATCAATGTCTTTCACGTAGAAATTATAAAGCAAGGGACTTAAACATGAGCCTTGGGGTAGGCCCATGTAACTAATTCTGCAAGTTGTCAGTTGTCCGAGATTGAAACTCATATGTTTTTCTGACAACAAATTATACAAGAAATTATTTAAAATTCCTGGAAGTCCACTATTGTGCAGTTTTTCTGACAATATGCCTATGGAAACTGAGTCAAAGGCGCCCTTAATATCCAAGAAAACTGAAGCCAGTTGCTCCTTTTCCGCAAAGGCCAGTTGAATATCTGTTGAAAGCAACGCTTGTTCCTTTCGTTTGTTCCTTTGCTCTTGCGAAACCCGAACTGTGTATTTGAAAGCAAGCTATTCGATTCAACCCAATGGTCGAGTCGCGATAGGATCATTTTTTCCAACAATTTCCTTAAACATGATAACATAGCAATTGGGCGGTATGAATTATGATCAGACGCAGGTTTACCAGGCTTTTGAATAGCTATTACTTTGACCTGTCTCCATTCTAGCGGAACAATGTTGTTCTCCATGAATGAGTTGAACAGATCCAGTAGTCGTCTTTTCGCGATATCTGGGAGATTCTTAAGAAGATTGAACTTGATCATATCGCGTCCCGGAGCGGAATTGTTTGATGAAAGAAGAGCCATAGAAAGTTCCAGCATAGTGAAGGGTCTGTCCAGAGAACCGTCTCTTGGGGATGTTTCCCAAGAAATCGGTTGAGCTGGGACTGAGTCTGGGCAGACCTTTTTCGCGAAGCTGAATATCCAACGGTTGGAGTATTCGTCACTCTCATTAGAAGAAGAGCGGTTTCGCATGTTGCGAGCCACTCTCCAAAGCGTTGTCATTGAAGTTTCTCTTGAGAGACCCTCAATGAAGTGTCGCCAATAACTACGCTTCTTCGCTTTCAGCAGGTTTCTCAGCTGTCTTTCGAGCTTTGCGTACTCTTGATAAAGATCTGAGGTACCGTGCCTACGAAAAGTTTTGAAAGCATCAGATTTTTTAAGATACAACTGGGTGCAATCATCCCAGCCTAGTGTGGCTGGTCTTCTTTTGAAGGTTGCACTTGGAACACGTCGTTTTTGTGATTCTAATGCACTCTTATCAGTTCAGACAGGAATCGATACTCATCCAAAGGTGGGAGGGGATTGAATGATTCGATGCCAAAAGATACCGCTTCTGCATACTTTTGCCAATCGATATTCCTTGTGAGGTCAAAAGGAACCTGAATTGGATGGTCTGACCTTTCACTATTATGCTTTATGGTGGTTATAATGGGTAAGTGATCACTACCATGAGGATCCTCGATTACCTTCCACAAGCAATCGAATGATAGTGAACTTGACCCCAGTGATAGGTCGAGACGGCTTTCTTTGCCGTCAGATGCAATACGTGTCACTTCACCTGTATTTAAAATGTTCAAATTGAAATAGTCGCACAAATCATAGAAAATGGCCGCTCTATTATCGTCATATGGTTCGCCCCACCCTGTACCATGTGCGTTCATATCACCCAGAATTAAAACTGGATGTGATAGTGCGGAAACCGCATTCCAAAGATGACGGCGGTTAATTGAAATTCTTGGAGGAATGTAAACGGAAGCTACGCAAAGTTCTTTACCCTTTACGTTTATTTGGCAAGTGACGATTTCTACGCCAGGATGAGTCGCGATTGGAATTCTATAAAATGAGTAAGTCTTTTTGATCCCCAAAAGAACTCCCCCATAATGGTCATCTCTATCCTGGCGTATAATGTTAAAATCGTGGAAGTTGAGTTCATCTTCAGAAGAAAGCCATGTTTCACAAAGGGCAAATATATCACAATCAGAGTTGTGAATCAAAAACTTAAACAGGTCTAATTTAGGTTTAAGACTATGACAGTTCCACTGTAGCACAGTGATCATATCTTGTACCTCACTTGATGAATTATCCATCGAAAGATATGATCGCAGCAAGGAGGGGCCATGATTGTGTCAGATTCCGAAGATATTCTTCTACTGTAGGTATAAATATATCAATAATGCCTCTAAATGTTTCTGGGCATTATATAAGCGATCCACGAGAACCCTAAAAGTAAACAGTCCTCGCTTGGGTCTAAGAGGCTTGCTTGAAATGCGAGGAACTTTGGTAGCTTTTTTCTTGCTACCTTGTCGAATATTTGTCTTTGAAGTGTATTTAACAGGCGGAGACGGGGATGACAGATTCTTGCTACAACATGGATCTGAAGCTAAAGGAACCTGATTATTCGGAGTTTTTAAATTTACCCCGCCTCCTTTGACATTAGGCAAACTTTTGAGGGAAGACTTCAAAAAGACCTTTCGGCGCAATCCCGGGGAAGATGATGACTTCCTTTTTCCAGGTGCGTGTACCTCCGAAAGAGATCCACCCTCATCAGTTTCGCCATCGTCCTGATCATCGGAAGACAACACCTGATAGGGATTTTCAACTGGGACAGCTGATTCAGACACGGAATCTGGTGTTTTAAAAGATTTCACCATCTCCGCATATATCTGTTTGGAGCGCCTTATGATAGAGCGACTCTCATTTCGAATGCGTCTTTTGTAAGCCGGGCAAACTTGCAAGTCGTGTGGATCTCCGCCACAGTAGCTACATTTTTCCGCTTCTTGTGTGCAAGAGTCCTCCTAATGAGCTTGGTTGCATTTGCCACAACGGGGCTTGTTGTCGCAAAAGCTATCACTGTGACCAAACTGCTTGCATTTGGTATAATTAAAAACCTTCGGCCTAAAAAGATGCACTGGGTAAAAACCACCATCGATTACAACAAATTCCGGCAGGACGGAACCTGGAAAAGTCACTCGAAAAAACGCTGAAGGCGAGTACACCTTTTTATTTCCTTCCATGGAAGCCTTAGATAAGCGTTTACAGTCTAGGATAGCCACATCAGGAATTGACCTATTTTTGAATCGACCAAAGCCGGTCTTGATGTCCTCACATGTCAGCATTTCGTCGAGGATCTTCCCCTCCACCTCCACATCTCGTGCTGGCACATAGACCGCGTATTCAACAGTAAACGCTTCGTGTTGAGCAATTTCATTTGCTGCTTTGTAGCTAGGTGCGGTAACACGCAGCTTGGATGCTTTCACTTGGTGAATAACGGTCCCAGGATACTTACGCGTCAGCTCTCGAGAAATCGAAAGCATATTCAATGGTTTGCATTTGCGCCGGAAATAGACAACCCAAGGCCCAGGCGAAGATGGTTACGAACCGCGTACGAGCAATGATATCATTGGGAGGCGTTTCGCCTCCAATCGAATCGTCCATGTGGAAAAAAATTTATGGAAAATAACTCAAAAGTGCAAAAGAGGAAGAGAAAAACCTTAAAGTATTTACAGTGCACTTTCTTACTTAGGACGACAACTGTTTGGTTTGTAAACCAAACAATGTTAATATATAGAAAAAAAAATAATAATAATATACGAATTCAATTCTTATATTTATTTTAGCGCACCCTGTAGGATGCAAAAAAACGGTATTGAGAAAAAAAATAACTAATAAAAAAAACAAAAAAATGTTCTGTTATTTACAGTTTGTACACCCTTACCCGTATACAGTAGTTTGGGAACCACTGTTATGGATGTCAAAAAACACGTGGTCGAATGTGGACTGGGGATACAATAGAAAAAAGCGATCAAAACAAATTGGGCGGACAAAAGAGTGTAACGAAAGAGATACTTATCTGACCGAAGCAGGTAGATATTTATCACAGGCAGGTCGATGGTAAAGCTGTCCGTCGCGTCTGCCTTCGCACCCGTCGCCGCCGTCCTCTTCGATGACGGAGGGGCTGATGATGGCGATGAAGATGACTTTCTTGGATGCGATGGTTCTTCTTTGATGTACGATTATGCAAGCACCTCGCTTCCCGGGTTGCGCTGGATACCACCTTGCGACACTACACTTCGCACAAGCAGGAAAACGTACGATATAAAAAACCTTCCGCACTTGCGGGGGAAAAAACTCCACTTATACGAGGTCTATCGCGTGGTGAGATACGGAGCACACGTCCGACTCGTCCAAACTGGGAATCTAGTAGAAATTTTTTTCGGTGTATGAATGTCTGTATCTAAGCTCTGAAGTATAATCTCTCAAGTAGCTGTTCATAAACCACGTAGACTAAATTTTGGTCATCTTAGAACCCACCTCCCCCTTCGTAGACTTCGATCCATATACAAAAACTTGAAAATTTGTATGGAGCGTAGACTTTGGACAGACCCTCTTCCCCAAAAAGTCTGCGGGGTTTATGAACGGCCCCAAGCAGTGGTGTCATCGTAGTTACTCCAAGTTACTCACTGAGAGCTCTTGAGGTCAAAGAAAAAAAAACGACTCCCAATATTAGCGCCCTCGCAAATACAAGCAAATTAACCTTTTTTTCAAAATTAATAGTTTGTACACAGTGATTTGTGCTTCCATACATGCAAGAAAATAGCTTCTCAGTGAAATTAGGAATTGTTCCCGCCCTACTGCATATAAAAAATCATCTAGGTGATTTTTTCGAGATTTTGGTGCCCTATGGTCCGAACACAATAAAGGCGGTAAGGGAGCAGTTTTTCGTATTTTCAGTAAAAGGCAGAGGGGCGTTAACTATATGGAACTTGAGTAATGGGAAAGGATTAACTCCCTTGAGTACAAGTTTGGCGCCTTCATATATGTACGTAAGAAAAATAAATTATGTCTGATTGTTTTGCTCTCACATACTTGTACGAAGATTCTCTTTTGTGATAAATATTAGAAATTTTTCATATGTGCGCTCGGTCAATTATAAGAAAATCACCTATATGATTTAGGTGTTTTACGCCCTTACAAATCTCAGAAAAATTGAGTTTGTGAATATTCTAATTTCTTGCGCCTATAGACGTGTAAAAAAAGTTTCTCTTACGATACTGGAATGTACTCTTTCGTCTCCTAAATATACAGAGGATAGACAAAATGATCGGGACAGGCAAAATTTTCCCTTCTCAAAAAATTTCAAAAAGCTGAAACTTTTCGAAAAGTGCATCTAATATTTTCAAATTTTCACTGTAAGTAGATCAACTAGTTGTGTAGTTGTGTATAAATTTTGAAAAATGTGTTGATTTTTTGGTTTTATACGAAAGAGTACCTTTTTCTGAGTCACTATGATTTTTTTCAGATTTTTAGAACTCTGTTTTGGTACCTAAAATCAATTTTAAAGAGATTTTTTGAAATCACCTCTTGACAGCTGGGCAACTTTTTGACAGCTCCGCCCAGTACAAACTGCGACGAGGGGTGATTCGACAAATCGCTCTCATACAAACTTCAAATTGATTTTTAAATAGGTTCCCGGACTCCAAAATTCATGAAAATTTGGATTTCGGCTCAGTTTGACATGCAGATTCAGAATATCGAATTATCTCAACACCGTTAAAGAAGCCAATTTAGAAAAAATCGGACTATTCTGCACGAAGTTTTAAACCATCTAGAAAAAAGTATAATTATCCGATAGCCAACTTTGAGCTGTCATATCTCCGGATTAAATGAACTGAATGCAATGAAATTTTGACCATTTATGACTTATATAATGAGCTTTGAAAAACTTTTGACTCAACTTAAAATTCTTAACACGGAAGAAAATTATAACGATTAGATTATTTTTCTAATGAAGAACCAAATTTTCTTAAATTTTAACATCGTTTCAAAGTTCAAGATGCTAATTATAGTTCATTTAAATTTCCTCTAATTGTCTTGAATACATATATGTTTTTTTAAAAATATAACAATATAGGCGGCAATTCATTGAAAAGTAATGGGATGCATATTAAAAATAGACCAATTTACTAAAAAATCATAAAATTAATGAAATCGCTATAACTTTTTCTCTTGTTAATAATTTCAAGTTGAGTCAAACGTTTTTCAGAGCTCATTATATAAGTCATAAATGGACAAAATTTCATTGCATTCGGTTCATTGAACCCGGAGATATGAAAGCTCAAAGTTGGCTATCGGATAATTCTACGTTTTTCTAAAATGCTCGTAACTTCGTGCAGAATAGCCCGATCTTTTTCCAATTTTGTCCACTGATACACAACTAGTTGATCTAGTTGATGGGATTTCATATATTTGCGCACTCGCGAATTTAAGAAAAACTGCCTATCACCTTTTCGACTTTTTTGATATGAAGCGCCCTGAAAAGAAAAACTTCCTCTCTGATATTTACATTATTTTTGCGCTCCTATTCATAATCGTTCAAGGAAGATAACAGTTGTTTTTATTTCGGAAAAGAGGATTTTTTTTTAATTTTGAAATTATATTTTGTAATTGCTCATGTGTTTTAACGAAATTATTATCATTTTTCATAATATTGTGCTTCTCAAATTTGAAAGAATAATCACCTGCTCAATGAATAGGGATTTTTTATTCCGCACTCCTGAATATAATAAAATCGCATATATAATTTTCCTAATATTTCTGCTCTCACACAAACATTAATTCATGTAAATATTACAATTTTCATACCTGCATACGTGATGGAAATTTCGATTTATTTGTGGCCTCATATTTGTTAAAAATAATGTTGCTTTGCGAGTTTTCTAATTTGCTTGTTCTCTCACACGTAAAAAAAACTCTGTAATATTGGGACTTCTTCAGGGATTCCTACAAAAATCCCTATAAATAAAAGAAATATTTCAGGGATTCTTTTCAAAAATTCGTCACGGGATTTCTTCAGAAATTTATTCAAAGATTACCCCACAAATTTCACCTGAAATTCCTATACGATCTCTTTCGAAAATCTATTAAAGATTCGTTCAGAAAATTTCTTCAGGAATTTTTTTGGTTTCTAATGGATATCTTGAAAAATTTATCCAAAAATCCTCCAGGCATTTCTTAAGATATTCCTCCAGCGATTCCTTCAGAAAAACTTCTAGAGATTTTTTAAGAAATTCTGCCATGAATGCCTTTTGAAAAATCCTTCAAGATTTCATCCACCATTAGAACATTATTAGTTTCCTTAAGAATTTTCCCCAAGAATTACCCCAGAACTTAATTTAGGAACTCTTATACAAAACCTTCCCTTCCGGATTCCTTCCGATATTGCTCTATGGATTCTTTTAGAAAATCCTCCAGAAATCATTTTCGGAAAGTTTTCCACAGATATATTTCGAAAATTCTTTAGAACATCTTCCATGGATCGCTTCAGACATTCATCTGGAATTCTCGTTGAATGATCCTTCAGAAGTTTCTTCAAAAAAATTTTTAAAAAATCTTCCATAGGTTTTTTTTTAAAGAATCCATACGAGGAAATCATCTACGGATTCCTTCATAAATGCTTTCAGCGATTCATTGAGAAAATCGGAAATTTCTCCAAGGTTTTCAGAAAAACACCTTCCTCATACTCCACAGAAAACTTTACAGAGATTCCTAAAGAAATTCTTTCAAGGACTCTTTTGGAAATTTCCCTGAAGATTCCTTAAAAAATTCATTATCAGATTCCTTCTTAAATTTGTTCACAATGATTCAATGATCCAAAGAAATCTTGAATGGATTTCTTCCGAAGTTAATTCATGAATTCCTTCAGAAATTACTCCAGGACTTCGGTCCTAAATCTACCGAAGTTTCTTACAGCAACTCCTTCGGCAATTTTTTACTCAGAATTTACTCAGAATTTACTCCAGGAATTCTTCAAGAAATTTAAACAGGTTTTTTCAAATATTCCCTCGTGAACTGCTGCAAATTTTCTATTAGGTAGATTTCTATGGGTTCCATCTAAAACTCCATTGCACAGAATTGCTTTAGAAATTATTCTAGGAATTCGTTAAATAATTCATCGAATATCTTCATGATTTTCTACAGGCAATTCTATATATAGAAATATATAGAGAAATGTGTTTGAAGATTGTTTAATATATTCTTCCAGCGGTTTCTTCAGAAAATTTACAGATGTTCCTTCAGAAATTGGTTCAGATTTTTCTTTAGTAAGTGCACCAGAGATTTGTTCTGGAAGTGTTCTAGGAATTCCATTAAAAATTCCAACACGAAGAAATTTTCTTCGGTGATTCAGACAGGGATTCCTCCAGAGCAGGAGTTCATACAGAGATTCAATTAGAATTTCCTCCAAATATTCCTCCATGTATTACTCCAGAAATGTCCTCTAAAGATAAGTCGTCAAATTTCCCTACAGATTCTTTAAGATATATATTTTAAAATATCTTTCGATGAATTTCTACGGAGATTCGTTTAAAACTTCAAATATTTTTTTCTAAGGATTTTTGCAGACGCTTATCAGTGCCTTTATCCACGTGTTCAGGTTTTTTATTTTCTGAAATTCATTCACGGATTTATCCAAGAATAATTTTAAAGAATCCTTCAAACATTTAATTAAAGGATTTCTAAAGAAATTTTCCTATCAATTCCATACTATTTTTTTCTAGGAATGCCACCGAGGGTGTCTCGAGAAACTTCTCCAGGAATTTCTCCTGGGTTTCCTTCAAGAATTTCACTGGGACTTATTCGGATATTCCTCCAAAGATTCATTTAAAAGAACATCCTAAAATTTCTGCAGGAATTCGACTGACAATTTCTTCAGAAATTCATTCAGAGTTTCTTATGAAAATTCCTGCTGGGATTCCTTTTGAAATTCCTTTTAGGAGATATGTTCATCTCCAATGAATTCTTCAGAATTTTTGGGATTACGTCAGGAATTTCAACAAGGGATTCCTTCAAAAATTCTCCCATGGAGTTTTTCAAAAACTCTTATGAAAATTTCTTTACAAATTCTACAGGAATTGCTTCGGAAATTCTTCCAAAGGTTTCTTCAAGATTTCTTTGAGATATTCCTCTAGTGACTTCTGCAGAAATTCCAACAAGGATTTCTTTAATTGATCTTGTGTTCCATCAGAAATATTTCATGGGATGTCTTTAGAGATCACTCTGGAATTTGTTGAGATATTCCACCAGGGATTTTTCAGAAGTATTTCAGAAATTGCATGACTGAATAATCATTCATTGATTTCCTGAAGGAATTCCTTAGAAATCCCTGGAGAATTGTCATAAGAAATGCCCTGAAAAACACCTGGAGACATTTTTGGAAACTCCTAGAAGAAATTTTTGATATTTTGAGAATTCCTGGACGAAAACTCCAGGAGCAATTCCTGATGTTATTTGAGCAATTACCAGATGAATATCTAGGATAATACCTTGAAGAATATCTGAAGAAACACCTCAAGACACCCCCTTAATTCTCAGAAAAAATCATGAGAGGCTAAGGGAGGTACTCTGCCAATAATTCCAACAAAACAATGCTTGAGATACTTTTGAGGGGATTCCTGGAAAAGACAACTATGAAGGAATTATCAGATTTTCTTTATACACTTCACTTTTTTTCCTTTCCCTAAATAATAATGGTAGAAGTTAAGACATTTGTGAAGGTAATTCTGCAGAAACAATTAAAAAATCTTGGAGAAATTCTTTAAAACATCATTGAAGAAAAAACATATTTTGAAAAAAATCTTTTGAATATTACCTGGAGGAACTGAAATTCTCTCTGCAGGTATTCATAGGAAAAAAATCTGTATTTTTATCGGAAATTATGTAATTTCTGCAAAAAATGTTAAGAAAATCTTGGGAAAAAAATCTGAAAATACCCAAAGCAATGCTTGGAGGAATACCAGAGAAACGATTGGGGAAACCTTTGGAGGAAATTCCAGAAAATTCTGTTGAGAAATGTCTAGAGGGATTTCCAAATACATCTACGAGAAAATCTCTGAATAAATGAATTAATACTCAAATGAACCTCTGGAGAAATAAAAACAATAATTTCTGAAAAAAATTTAGGAAAAATTTCTGAATTTCTAAAAAAACCCTAGAGGAATTTCTGAGAAAAAATCTCTGAATCCTTATGAACAAATTTCTTGCTGCGTTTTTGAAAAAATAAACGTTCGGAGACATTCCTGGAAAAACCCGTGGAAAAATTCCTAGAAGAATTTCTGAAAAAATTTCTAAAATAATTTTCGAAGAAATCTCAAAGAAAAACGCTTGCAAAAATTCCGACAATATTTCTGGAAGAATTCCCTCAGAAATGTTGGAAGAATTACAACCACTAACTTATGTAGCAATTCCTGACGGAATTCCTTACAGAATCCCTTAGGAAATCCCAGGATAAGTTCTGGAAGAAATGTCTGAGGAAACCCGTGTAGTAATTTCTAGAAATCTTACGCGCCAATTCAGTGGCGTAGCTAGGAATTTGGGGGGCCGGTGCGGAACCTAGTTTGTGGGCCCCCATGAAAATTACAGATGTACATATTTTACAATGATAAGTCTATCCTTCTAACTCTCAAATGATCACGCCGTATTTTGTATTTTGTACAAAACGTTGAAAAAAATCTCGACTTTCGAACTCAGCATTAGCGTGATTCCGGCGGTGGTGGCCAACTGACTGACGGAAGGTTAAAATTTATTTTCTATATTCTTTTATGAATTTCTTCGGGGATTTCTGCAAGGATACATCCCGGAGTTCCATCAATGAGCGTAAGATTATTTTCTAAGAATAATGTCGAATTTATTAAGAAATTTCATCAAGTAATCACTTAGGAAGTCATTCTAAGATTGCTTTACCGTTTTCTTAAAAAAAAAAACCCTTCCTGAATAATAATTTGTCTTCAATAATCTTTCAAGTGGTTAACGCAAGTGTGTCATTCAGCATTTCGCTAAACATTCCATCAGGTATTCTTACAGTGTTGTCTCCGAGCATGTTTCCAAAAGTACTTTAGAGTACTTTGAAAGATTCATGCAAAGGCTTTATCAAGTATTACTCGAAACATTTGTTCAGGAAGTCCATCAGGGATTCAATAATATCTCTGTGGATTCATCTAGAAGATCAAAGAATTCTTAAGAAATTCTGGAAAAATCACTACAAAAGTTTTCCAATGATTTTTTTGCAACCAGATATTTTTCCAAGAAATTACATCGGAATTCCGTCAGAGGAAGAGAAGTCCTTCTAGAATTTCTTCAAACATTCCTCCATGGTTTCTTTCAGGAGATCCTCCAAATATCCCTCAAATGATTTTTCCACGGAAGTCAAACATTTCTCCATAGATATATCCAAGAATTTATCTTGGCAGGCATTACTCATCTTGGCGTTCCTTTGAAGATTTCTTAAGAATTTCTTCCAAGGATTCCTGTAGAAATTCCTCCAAGGATTTCTCCAATAATTACTGCAACGCTTTTTTTTATTCTGCAAGGATTCTTCAAGGAGTTTCTCTAAAGTTTTATTAAGAGATTCATCCTCGATATCCTCCAAGAAATTTCCAAAGAATCCATTGGATAATAATTCAAAAAAAATCCTCCAAGGATCCCTACAGAAGTTTCTCTAAGAAAATTCTTAGAGGAACTTTGGTAGAAATTTCTTCCAAAAGTCCTTCTGGATTTCTTCCAACGAATTCTTTAATATCTATCTACTCTAGGAGTTTCCCCAAGGATTTCTTCAGGAATTTTCACTAGAATTCCTCTAGGTGATCTTCTAAAAATATTTATTGTGACTTTTGATAAGACTCCTTAAAAATTCTTTCGCAAAACCTTTTGAAAAATCATGCTAAGTTTCCATCAAGCATCTCAGTCAGGAATTTCTTCAGGATTTATGATTGATTCCTCCAGAAATTCCTCCGAAAATTCGTTTAAAACAATCCCTAAGGATTCCTAGTAGGGTCAAGTTCCTTAGTAATCATACAATCCCAAATTCATAATATTCGAAAACAAAGCGATTACCGCACCGATTGATTACGTAATTTTTGTAATCATTCGTACCTACTTCTAACAAAAATCAAAAAAACGCTTCATTCCTTTGTTTTCAGTAGAATGAAAATAGTGAAGGAACAGGTAAAGATAAAATCGAATAATTTCTTCAGAAGTTTCTCCAAGGATTACTGTTTTGCCACTTTCTTCACGAATTCTTTAAGAATGCCTTGAAGGGTCTTTTAAGTGATTAATGGAAGTTTAAGGTTTCATTTAGGATTTCTATCGAGAATTCTTCAGGAATCGCTTCAAGAATTCCTACGGGATTTTCCAAGGATTTCTTAAATATTTCTTAATAAAAAACCTTTCGGAGATTAATCAAAAATATTTTTAGGAACCTCTGCGAAGGTTGCATCAGTCAAACAAAGCATTCCTTGCTTATTTTTTTCAATATTTTCTCCAAGAGCTCTACAGAGGGTTACTTTTGGGCTTTTTCCAGGGATTGCTTTAGGAATTCTACCAAAGTTTTATTCGAAATCCTAAAGGAATTCTTTAAAAGAGGCCTTTACAAATTCCTCCCAAACTTCCTTCAGGAGTTTTTGCAAAGGGTTCTTTAATAGTTCATCCAATAAATTTTCTTGCCATTTCTCCAAGGATTCAACAGATTTAGATTTAAAAAATTCTCACAGAAATTCCTCAAAGAAATTCTGCTGGTATTCCTTCAAACATTTTTCTTAGACAATTCTTTTGAGATTTCCTTCGGCTTTCGGCTCTCGATAATAAAGTTATATAAAATAAAATCTTCAGCCGTTCCATTGTAAATTCTTGTTTTTCTTTTAATTCGTAAGAGTGTATCTCATAAAACCTCAATTTTTTTTAGAATTACCGGAGACATATTCTAAAATTACCGCTTCAATGTGCAAACGAATTAACTGAAGAATTTTCAGAATACCTGCCGAATGAATTTTGAAAGGAACTATTGAAAGAATTACAAAAATAATTGTCAGGTATATTAGCAAAGGGACTGCCGGTGAATCTTCCAAAGAAATTGCAGAAGGGAATCCCGCAGGGGTTGCCTGATAAATTTCTAAAGCTATTGCTCAAAGTATTTCGAAAAGTAATGCCGTAGATATTTTCTAAAATAAAAACCTACATCAATATCGAATATTTTTGCCCAATAATTTCCGAATGAGTTACCGAACCAAATTTCGAAGAAATTGCCGAAATAGTTTTCAGAAAAAAAAGTGCAATAAAATCCCAAAAATAATCTTATAGGAATTTTAAAAAATGCTAAAAGGATTTCCAAAGGTTTTGACAAAAAAAAACTCCGCCAAAGGTAATATGAAAAATGTTCACAGGGTAGCTCATAGGAAATTCGCCGAATGCATTTCTAAAGTAAATGCCAAATGAATTACCCAATAAAATTCCGTGGGATTTTCCCGGAAGAAGTTTCAAGAAGAATGTTGAAGTTATTCCCAAAGTAATTACCAGAGGACTTTTCAAACGAAAAAAAAAACCGACGAAAAGTTGTGAATGGTATTTCCAAAGAAATTTCCGTAGAAAAAAAAATCTGAAAAAGTTCGCAAAGCCATATCTGAAGCATTTCCGATAACTGATTAAAGAAATTTCAAAAGGAATTGCCTAACAATTTCTCAAAGGAGTTGTAAGAATTTTCAATGAAACTTATAACTGAGTTCCTAGAAAAAATAAATATTTTTACCAAAGGAATTGGAAATACAATAGCTTAGACATTTTTCAAAAGAATTGCCAAAGAATTTATTTGAAAATAATGAAGAATGAATTCAGAAAAAAAATACTTATGGAATTCCCATACCAATTTCCGAAGGAAATTTTCAGAATAACTGCCGAAGGAATGTTCATTCAAATTTTCAAACGAATTGCTGCACGGATTTCCAAAGCAATTATGTACTGAAAAAGATCCAAAAGAAATTTCCGAAGGAATTTCCTCCAAGAAATTTTATTGGAATTCTTTCAATGAATTCTTTAGGTATTCTTCCAAGGTTTCCATCTATTGATACCATTAAAGATTTACTTTATTTTTATATCTGTATTAACGAGATTTTTAGCCCTAGGCTAGTTCATCTCGGGACCCACGCTTTACTTCCCTTCCGAAGGAAGAACTCACATTTTGCGAGTTTGTCGGGAGTGGGATTCGATCCCAGGTCCTCGGCGTGATAGTCTAGTGTTCTAACCATCACACCAGGTCCGCTCCACCCCAAGATTTACTTAGCGATAACACCAATTTCGTCCGGATTTCCTTCACGAAGCTTTTAAGATTTTTTTTTAACGATTCCATCAAGCATTTGTTCCAAACGGGATATCTTTTACGATTCATCTAGGAATTACTTCAAAGACTTCTTACCAAATTCCTCCAAGATTTTATTTTAGAAATTCCTTCAAGATTTGTTTTTAGAAATTTTTGCAAGGGTTTTTATTTTGCAATGCCTCAAGCGGTTTTCTTAAAGTCAAGTCCTTTCAAGTATTTCTTACGAAGCGTTGTTCAAGAATTTCAAAGATTTCTTCAGAAAATTCTTCCAATAATTACTGTATGAAATCGTCCAAAGATTACGCATTTTTTTAAATTACTTTTTCACAATTCTCTTATGAATCTTCTAAGAAAATCCAATAAATATTTATTCTATTTTTTTTCAAGAATTTTTTCATGCTATGTTACAAAGATTTCTTCAGGGATTTCTCAAAGTTTTCCTTCAGATAATCATACAAGGGTGCATTCATTTTCAAAGGATTCCAGCACAAATTCCCTTAGGGGGTCATGAAGGAATTCCCCCAAGGCTTCCAGCAGAATTCTTTCGAAAATTGTTTTTTGATTTGCATCAACGAATTTAACAGGAATTCTTTGGGATTCATGCCATTAATAACTTTGAAAAATATTCTAGGCATTTCATAATTGATTCTTCTAGAACTCCCATCGCTTTCAAAATTTCTTCAGGAACTCTTTACGTAATTCCTCATAAAACATCTAGTACTTCTACTACTACTTCATAGTACTGTAGTAATCCGTCAAGTATGTTATCAAAGATATTTCCAAAATCAACCTAATGATTTTTTCCGAATACATCTTAGAATTCATCTAGAAGATTCTTCGAGGATTCCTTTAAAATTTCCTCTAAAAATTAATGCACGCATTTTTACAAGGATTCTTTCAGGAATTGTTCCGAAATTCCTTCAATAATCTAACAAGGATCCATTGAAGAGCCATACCTGATCAAGCATGTTCTCAGAAATTCATCAAAGATATTTTCCATGAGGAACTCCTGCAACATTATTTCTTTGAGAAGTCTCTAAAAGGATCCTTGGAGAAATTCCTTAAGGTTCATCTGAAAGATTCGTTGAAGGACTTCATGACATAATCCTTGAAGGACTTTATGAAGGGCATTGGCGTAACTAGAGGGGGGGCCAGGGGGGCCAGCCCCCCCCCCCCCAGAATCCGCCAGGCCCCCCCCCCCCCCCCCAGAAATTTTTCATGACTTTATATATGGAAATTAGAAAAAATCTGAAAACCACTGTCGTGGTGACAAACATAGATCTATATTCTCAATTTAGTTGAAAATCGGAGTTTTCGACTAGCGTCCGTGCGTCGGACCTAATTTCGGAAGTGGTGCGCTGTATAGCAAACAGCTATACAGCGCACCACTTCCGAAGTTAGGTCCGACGCATGGATTTGGAGAAAAAACTTCGCTAGTCGAAAATTCCGGGTTTCAATTGCACGTACAGTAATAGAAATTTATTTGGCATAATATGTGCTTAAATTGACAGTTATTGGAGACAATTCTCAACTTGTCACTCTTTACAAGATCATTGTCCAAAATGGTCTATGTAATTAGTTAGTTTTGTTTGGAAATATTATATAATCAAAATTATATAAAAAGCAATACTTTGTACATCTTCTTTTTTAAATCGCTGAGAAATTAAATCTAAATGATAATTTCCAGGAATTCCTAGATGGGTATCTTTAAGAATCTTTGAATTTTCTAGCAGCATTACTGCAAAATATGGTTAAGTGCTTCTTTATGGAAATCAAGTATCATGTAGAAAAAAAAACTCTGGTTGAATTTGCAATGGAATTCCAGCAAAAGTTTGTGAATTCCTAATGAGAATAGATGTACGTAGCTAAAGCGTAAACGTGAGTGTATTCATTAAAACCATGCTGGAGGTGATTTCTAGTCGGTCACTATTAATTTCTTTTATTTCGTGGGCCAGGGGTATTTTTGCGCCTATCAAACAATGCACAAATTCAAATGGTCTTTGAGGAAGTTTTAATATATTTAAAAGCTGGTGCTACAAGATGTAATCGTAAGTTTGAAGTCCAATCATGAATGGACTTGTAAATGACTTGGTATTCATGAGATAATTGTGAAAGAATTCCTGGATGACTTCTTGGAGAATTTTTCGGCTTTTATGTCCCTCTAAAATTATCTAAAAGAATTTCAATACAAATCGCTGGAGGAATTCCTCTAGAAATCCTTCAAATTATTCAAAATATCTACAAGTAATCCTTAAAAACCCTGTAATTTTTTAACTAAGCGCTATAAATTTTTAAAAAAGATCCCGAGAGAAATTTCGGAAGAAATCATTACAAGAATTCTCGGAGCAATACCTGCAGGAATCCCTGGAGTAATTTGTGAAAGTATACCTGGAGGAATCCCTGGATGAATTCCTGGAGGAATCCGAAGAGCAATTATGCTAGGAATTTCAAGAAAAAAAATCTGAAGAATCCACATCAGAAATCCCTGTAGAAATTACTAGAAAATTGTTTAGATGAATCCTTGGAGGAATTTCTGGATGCATTCCTGGAGGAATCCTTAGAGGAATTCTTCAAGAAATCACAGGAGGAGTTCCTAGATGTATTTCTGGAGGAGATCCGGGAGAACCTTCTGGAAAAATTCCATGCGGAATCTCTGGAAAAGTTCCTGGACTAATGCCTGGAGTATTAGGGGATTTTTTTTATTATGGTACAAATTGGTATGAAGTTTGTGAAGGTTAATGAAATTAGGTAGGGATCATATATATTTGAAAAACTAAATTGAAAAAAATCAGGGTCGCTTAATTTTCCGAAAAACTCCAGTGAAAATCAAACATTTTCCACAGACACCACCTACTTTGAAAAATCATAGAACGAAGCATCATAGGCACATTTTTTTGTGAAATCATAAGTAAATTTTCTCAGAAATTCCAAGATGGATTTCTGGAGGAAATTCTAGAAAATTTTTTGGACAAATTCCTGGCGGATTCCCTGGAAAAGTTAATGGATTGATTGATTGATTTGTCTTTTTTAAAGAGACTTTCAGCCCTTGGCTCCAAAGTTAATGGATAAATTTCTGAAGGAGGCATCCCTGGAGAAGTTCCTGGAGTAATGCCTGGAGCATTAGAGAAATTTCTGATGAAATTCCAAGACAAATTTCTAGAAGAATTCCCAGAGGAATTTATATAGGAATTCACGGAAGAATCCCTGCAACAATTTCTGGTATATTCTTGGAGGAATTCCTGGTGGAATTTCTAGAAGAACCCGCGAAATAACTCCTGGACGGATTTCTAGAGGAAACCCTGGAGTTGAAATTCATGGATTAATTCCTAGAGGAAACTTGAAAGAATTTCCGGAGGAATCCCTTGGAAAAATTCCTATAGAATTTCCTGAAGAATCTCCTGAAAGAATATCGGAAGCAATCTCTAAAGGATTTCCTGCAGAAATTCCTGGAGGAATGCTGTAGGAATTTCTGAAGAAATTCCTGGAGGGATTCCTGGATCAATTTCTGAAGAAATTCCTGTAGGAGTTTCTGAAGAAATACCTACGGTAAATCTTGGTGGAATTTCTTAAAGAGCCCCTGGAGACACTGCGGTAGTAATTTCTGAGGAATTCCTGAAGGAATTCCTATATGAATTCCTGAAGGACTTTCTGAAGGAATTCCTGGGGTATTTCTGAAGAAACCTCATAAGGAATTCCCGCAAAATTTCTTAGAGAAATTTCTACAAAAATTCTTGAAAGAATCCCTGGAGATATTCTTGGAAAGAACCCTGTAGAAATCCCTGAAACAAATTTCTGGAGGAACCTTAGGAGGATTCATGGAGGAACTTCCGGACAAGTTCCAGGTGGAATTTCAGGAGGAATTTGTGGACAAATCTTTATAGGAAATCTTGGGGAAATTCCATGGAACTATTCATGGATGAATTTCAGGAGGAATCCCTTAATCAATTATTTGAGGAATCCTTCAATGAATTCCTGGAAGAATCTCTAGAGGAATTCTGGAAGGAATCCATGGAGAAATTTCTGAATATATGTATTCATAGAGAAATTCCTAAAGAAATTCCTAGAGAAATTCCTAGAGGAATTCTGAGAGGAATTTCTAACCCAAGCAACACACATGTTATATAACAGTTATGGCAGCGCAAGTTTTGGTTGTATAGAAGTTTATTTTACGTAATTCTAACACAGTGCTAAAATAACGTCGAATTAACTCTTATACAACCAGAACTTGCACTGTCGTAACTCTTATATAACATGTGTGTTGCTTGGAAATGGAGTTCCAGAAGAAATTTCCAGAGGAATTTGTGGAGGACTTACAGGAGCAATTTCAGAAGGAATTTCTGGAAGAATTACTGGAGAAATCATCGGAGGAATTTCTGGAGGAATCCATGAAATAATTCCTGGAGGAATGTGTAGAGGACACCGCGGAGAAGAAATTCCTGGATTAATTCTTGCGGGAAACCCTGGAAGGATTTCTGGAGGAATTCCTGGAAAAATTCCTGAAGGAATTGCTGTACGAATTTCCGAAGAAATTCCTGGAGGGATTCCTGGATCCATTCCTGAATAAATTATCGAAAGTATTCCTGAAGAAATACCTGGGGTAACTTTTGGTGAAATTCGTGGTAGAACTCCTGGAGGAGTCCCTGGAGAAATGCCTGGATGAAATCCTGGAAGAATGCCAGGAGGAATACCTGGAATAATTCTTGAATAAATTCCAGAAAGAATTTGTGGGGAAATTTTTAAAAGAATCCCTTGAGGATTTCCTGGAGGATTACTGAAGAAATATTTGAAAGAATTCCTAGAGATATCTCAGGAGGAAATCATTCAGGAATCCCAGGAAGAATTATTGGAATATTAATTGGATAAACTCCGGGAGGAATTCTTGGGGTAATTTCTTAATGAATCCCTGGAGGATTTTCTAGATAAATTCTTGGAGAAATCGCGGTAGTAATTTCTGAAGGAATCCTGGATTAATGCCTGGAGGAATCCCTATAGAAATCTCTGGAGGAATGCCTGGAGTAACCCCTGGATAAATTCCTGGAGACATGCCCGTATCAATTCCTGGAGGAATCTCTCGAAAAATTCCTTAAGAAACCCCTGGAGGAAACCCTGGGGAATTTCCTTGAAAAATCCCTGGAGAAATTCCTGGGCTAATGCCTGGAGTAATCTCTGGATACATTTCTAGATGAGTTCCTGGTGGAGTTTTCAGAAGAATTCTGGGAGCAATCTAGTGGAGCTTGGAGTTTTTAGAAGAACTCCCGAAGCAATCTCTAGATGAATTGCTGGAGAAATCCCGGGATGAGTCCATGGAGAAACTCCCAGGAGAAATTTCTAAAGAAACCTCTTGAAAAATTCCGAGAGGAATCCTTAGAGAAATTTCAAGAGAAATTCTTGGAAGAATCCCTGGGAAAATTCATTGAAAAATCCCTGGAGGAATCCCTGAAGCAATTTCTGGAGAAACCTCAGGAGGAATGCCTGGAAAGTTTTGGACAAATTCCTGCAGGAAGTTCTGGATAAATTCCTTGCGGAATCCCAGGAAGAATTCCTGGATTAATCTGTAAGGGAATTTTTGTGGAAATTCCTTAGAACTATTCCTGGAAGAATTCTTGAATGAATTCCTGGAGGAATCTCGAGAGAAATTCTGGAAGCAGTTAATGGAGGAATTTCTGAAGAAATTCCAAAAGAAATTTCTGAAGAAATTCCAAGAGAAATTTCTGAAGAAACTTCAAGAGAAATTTCTGAAGAAAACCCAAGAGAAATTTCTAAAGGAATTCTCAGAGAAATTTTTGGAGGAATTCCAGGAGGAATTCCTGAAGGAATTGCGGTAGTAATATCTGAAGGAATTCTTATGGGAGTTCCTGGATTAATTCCTGGAGGACTTTCTGAAGGGATTCTTGGGGTAATACTTAAGTAACCTCTTGAGGAATTCCTGGAGGCATCCTTAGAGGATTTTCTAGAGAATTACTTGGAAGAATTCCAGGGGGAATTATTGCAAAAAAAACCTGGAGGAATTCCTGATACAATTTCTGCGAGAACCTCAGGAGAAATTCCTGGACAAATCTCTATAGAAAATCTTGGGGAAAATCCGTGGAACTATTCATGGAAGAACTACAGGAGGAATCCCTAAATGAATATCTTGAGAATACCTGAAGGAATTCCTGGAAGAATCTCTAGAGGAATTCTGGAAGGAATCCATGGAGAAATTTCTGAAGGAATTTCTGGAGAAATTTTTAGAGAAATTTAGAAAGGAATTTCTGGTGGAGTTCCAGGAGGATTTTCTGGAGGAATTACTGCAGGAATCATCGGTGGAATTCCTGGAGGGATCCATGAAATAAATCCTGGAGGAATGTGCAGAGGAAACCCTAGAGAAAAAAATCCTGGAAGAATTTTCGGAGGAATTCATGGAAGAATTCCTGGAACCAAACTTGAATAAATTCCTGGAGTAATTCCTGAGGAAATACCTGGGGTAATACCTGGAGCAATTCTTGGTAGAACTCTTGCAGAAGTCTCTGGAGAAATGCCTGAATGAAATCCTAGAGGCATGCCAGGAGGAATACCTGGAATAATTCTTGAAAAAAAAATCCGGGAGGAATTTCCGAAGGAGTTCCTGGAGGAATCTCAAGATTCTTCTTCTTCTTCTTCTTTATGGCTCAGCGTTCCCACTGGAACTTGGCCTGCCTCACTTCAACTTAGTGTTCTTTGAGCACTTCCACAGTTATTAATTGAAGGGCTTCCTTTGCCTGCCATTGCATGAATTTGTATATTGTGTGGCAAGTACAATGATACACTATGCCCAGGGAGTCGAGAAAATTTTCCCGACCGGAACGGGAATCGAACCCGCCGTCTCCGGATTGGCGATCCATAGCCTTAACCACTAGGCTAACTGGAAACCCCATCTCAAGATTCATTCCTGATGAAATACAAAGTTCGATTTCTGAGGGAATTCCAGGAGGATTTTCTGAAGAATTCTCAAGGGAAATACTGAACTATCCGCTGAAATTCCTGAGGAAATCCTGAAATGCTGGATCAATTCCTGCGGGAGTTTCTGAAGGAATCCCAATAAGAGTTCTTCTAGAAATGTTTAAAATAATCTCGGAATTCGTTTTTATAAGAATAACAGAAGAAATTTACGGTGAATCCCTGGAGGAACTCTTGAAGTAATATCTGAAGAAACCCGATGAGGAATCCCGGAAGCAAGCCCCATTAGGAACTCTTTATGGAATCTCAGGAGAGCTTTCTTAGCGAATACCTGGAAGAATTTTTGTAGGAATATTCCTGGATAAAAAAAAATGAAGAAATCAATGTCTGCAGTAATTGTTGAAGGAATGCTAGGATCCCTAGTGGAGTGGACCTGGTGGGATGGTTAGAACACTTGACTATCACGCCGAAGACCTGGGATCGAATCCTACTCCCGACCAACTCCCAAAATGTGAGTTCTTCCTTCGGAAGGGAAGTAAAGCGTGGGTCTTGAGATGAACTGGTCGGCGTTAAGTCAGACCGGACCATCTGTTTTTCAATGATTTCAAGAAAATATCCTGCAAGCACTTGATGTTTCAAATCTCTGACATTAGTTTCAGAAATACTATTATTCTTGTATGTAATGACATATCTGCATCAAAATAACGTCGAAAAGTTCAGGATTAATGAATTCCTCAGCTTATCTTTAACTGCTAGAAAAATCGCGTAGTCCGCTCTGACTGAACGCCGACCAACTAGCCTAGGGCTAAAAATCTCGTCAATACAGATAACAAAAACTAGGATCCCTAAAGGTTTTTTGTACAAATTTTTCAAGCAATTCTTGGAGTGTTTTTTAATAATCTCTAAGTAAAATTTTCTAAAAGAATTTCTGGAATACATTCCTGCAGAAATACTTCAAATCATTCCAGATGTAATTATTGGAGCAATCTCTAGTGGAATTTTGGAAGGCATATATGGAGAAATCCCTGTAGAAATCTCTGAATACCTGCAGAAATACCTTAGCGGATCTCTGGAGAAATTCCTGAAGGAAACTTCGAAAAAAGCACTGGAACAATTACTGGAGGAACCTCTAAAGATATCCCAGGACAAATCCCCGAAAAAATGTCTAGTGGAATCCCTAGATGAATTCTTGATTGAATTTCTGGAAGAAGCCAATATGGAATCACTGAATTTAGCTATGGAAAAAAATCTTGGAGGAATTGTTCGTACTCATATAGTTTACGAAACTATGAACAAATCTGAAACAGTCATTTTGATTACTCAAAACTACAATATTGATTTGCATATTCACATATCGGGCGCCCATCCCGCTTAAAATTCATCTCAGGTCAGGCCCCCCCTGGGCCCCCTCCAGGAAAAAATCCTAGTTACGCCAATGATGAAGGGATCCGAAGAGATTCCTGAAGGATGTTTGAAAGAATTTGTAAGGTAAAATAATCCTTGAAGGAATTTTTGAAAGATTTCTTGATAAATTTTGGAAAAAAAATCCTGAAGAAATTCTTGGTGGTGTTCCTGAAGGAATTAATTCAAGTATTCCAAAATCAATGCTTAGAAGAATTTCTAAAGCAATCCATGAAAAAAGTTCTGAAGTCAATCTTAGAGGAATTTTTGTAAGACTTTGAAGTAAGTGCTAGATAAATCGTAATACATATTCTCGAAGGCATGGTATGTAAGTATTTACCTTTCCCGAAGGAATTCTCGTAGAAACCCTTCAAGGAATACTTGGGAAGAAATACTTGATGAAATTGTTGGAATACGTTGATTGCACAAAAGACAAAATACTGTTATTCCGGTTTTGACTTGGCATGTGTTTAGATCATAATTTTCATAAAGGCGGTCCCTGAATTTTAGCTGCATATCAGGGACGTTTTCACAATGCTCCTAAATTGTACTTCCAAATCGGTAATTAATTTCGTAAAATCCAATTTTAATTGTTAACACATTTTTCTTGTAATTTTGGGGACATCCATGTGCCCCATGATAACCACGAAGTGGCCCCACATACCTATCAGCAGTTCTGCGAAGTGTTGAACTTATACTTATAGGAAACTTTCGCTTAATGAACTTAATTCAAACTAGTGTTAAAAACCTTCCTTGATTTGGAGGCCCCCTGAATTCGAGGGCCCGGTGCGGACCGCAGCCATCGCACCCCCCTTGCTACGCCACTGCGCGCCATACAAAAAAATTTGGGATATCATACAAAAATTCTTACAAGGGAGGGAGGGAGTGTCGAAAAATCGTAAAAATTTCCTTACGTTAATGGACAGCCCCCAAGTATTAGTAACACCAGGGTGCGAGGCCGCCATTTTTAAGAATCCAACATCTTGTATGTAAACATTTGTGTATCCACCAAGGATTCCATTGTGGATACACGATAGATGTTGGCTCCTGTCAGATGCATTAGGTGGGATTAGGGCTGCCACATACGTGATTAGTAATAGCTCAATTACTAAAGCAGTTTACATCACATAAAACAAAGACTAAACATGTGAATAAAATATGCAAATCTGTTATTACTCAATAGCACAATTATGCTGGTTCGTCACGGAAGGGATATGAATAAAGGAAACAAGCGTTATATTGGGTCATATTCAATGACATCATAAACAGTTTGTTCACGAAACATTTGTTTTTGAAATTCTATGCGAAAGATTAAGCCGATTATCTGTTGAACCTGAACGAACGAAACCTTACTCCATGTAAAAATCAATAACCGTACAAACTTCGAAAACCACTTAGACCACATTAGTTTAATAAAACTTCCACTCTACTCACGAAATATCGACCCCGAGAGGGTGGAGCTTGGTAATTAATTTTCATTCTACCCAAAATGGGATTATGAACTGTGTGCCCCAAGCGGGATACTGATCAATGGGTAAATTAAGCGGCGGCGTACCGAAATATCATACAGATTACAGACTCTATCTCTCTATCTCATCCTGGGGCATAATGTCGTCGTGAATTGGGTTGAAAACGGTTGATTGATGCTGGCCCCCAAACCGAACATATCAGGAGGGATTTCGGGTGCGAGGAAAAAGCTTTTCAATTTAAACTCACTCGGGTGTATCGGCCTCACTCGGCGTGTGCAATAACAATTTTAATAAACGATGTCACTAATGAGAATTTAATACGCGGTAACTATTAAAGGAAGTTTCTGGCGTGCGATGGGTAGTAGTGCTTACACATGGGTTGATTGGAAGCTTTTAGGGTTGATGATCAACATCACGAAACAATCTGCGTGGTGGACCCGATGGATGCTTTCTCGTTTCTAGGATCGTCTGGAAAATGAGATTGGATTGAATACTTTAGGTTTATCAATTAGGGTATGAGTACTATCAGTAATCTCAGGCTCCCATATTCATCCTATTATAAAACAATCAATTACGGCACCGATTTTTGTTTCCATGGGTGCTCATGCTCACTTCCAACAAAATTACAAAAATAAGCAATACAACAAACAGTGCTTCAATCCATTTTTTTCGTAGGATGAAAATGAGAGCCACATGTTTAATAAGGAAACCAATACTCTACATGGTAGCATACTCACATTGGCATTTATACGTCCGGCTATATTTTTTATTCATATAATATCTGTGAATCATAACGGCAGCTACTGCAGTTAAAATAGTGGCCAGGAGGCAACAGCATATGATCACCCAGTGGGATTTCGACGTATCGGTTGCGATTTTTTCTGATCGTTCGCAATGACACACCTCTGGAGCAACACAGCAGCCTTCCGAGCAATTACTGCACACGGGATCGCAGTTCATTGTTACGTTGGATAGCTCATATCCGTCATTGCATTCACATTGCTCAGGTGCAACACAAATTCCATTTCTGCATCCATTACAAATCGGTAGACAGTAGTATGGACTCTCCAAATTCCCGTAGCCTTCGTTACATACACAATGGTTGTCGCTGCAGTTTCCTGCCTCTGCTGTGCAGTTGTTTTCGCAAATTGAGACACACCATGGATCATCGATCACTGCATATCCCGGATTGCACCGACACTCATCGGGTGCAACGCAAACTCCTTCGCCGCAGTCGTGATCGCAAACGGGACCACATGAGCCATCGTCCCTCGTTTCATGACCATCAAGGCAACGGAGTTCTCCAGGCGCTACGCAAACAGTGTTTTCCAGAAGGTTTTCGCAAACTGGGTTGCACTTTGCTATTGAATCGCTGTCTTGAATGAATAGCTCATATCCGTCATGGCACGAGCAGTTGTTAGGACCAACGCACAAACCATGAGTGCAATTTATAAAATCGGGATCGCAATGGGGATCACAATCGTAATCGTTGATCTTTAGGTAGCCTTCACTACAACTACACACGTTGGGCGCAATACAAATTCCATTGGAGCAAGGTTGATCGCAACGCGGTTCACAATACGAAGAGTTGACTTTGTTGAATCCGAGCAGACAGTCGCACTCATTTGCATCAACGCAATGCCCATTGATGCAGGAGGGATCGCATACTGGAGTGCACCTCAGAATGGTGTCTGCACCTTCCGTTAACTCAAATCCATCCGGGCACTGACAGGTGTCCACGTCCGTACATGTGCCAAGCATGCAGTCGACAACGTCTGGGTTGCAGTAGAAGGAACATGTGTTGGAATTGGCCTGAGTCTTGTGATATCCATACCCGCAAGCACAAGAATTCGGAGCGATACAATGGCCGTTCTGACAAGGTGGATCGCACACTGGTTCGCATTGATGTGAGCTACCCGCGACCAGTTGATATCCCTCTAAACATTGACAGGAACCATTGACAGAACATGTAGCGTTTACACACTTGGGATTACACCTCAGCTCACAAGATATCTTTGAATCATCATCTACATGTAGTGTATAACCAGGGTCGCAGCGTAGAACATTCGGTGCAATACAGCTTCCGTTAGTCAGATTGACGAAGCGTGAATCACACGCCGGCTCACAATGACTGCTATTGACTTCTCGATATCCGTTGAGGCAGCTGCACTGGTTCACGCCTACGCAGGCGCCATTTTCGCATGGAGGATTGCACGATGGAATGCATTTATGAGACTCATTAGACTTTTCGTAGCCATTCCAGCAGTTGCATTCTCCCGGATTTTCGCATTTTCCGTGTTCACACTCGGGATCACACTCCGGAACACATTTATTCGCTTCCATTTTATAGCCAACGTCACAAATGCATTTATTCGGCGCAGCACATTGTCCATGCGAACAGTCAATCCAGGAGGGATCGCAAACTGGGTTGCACGTAAACTGATCATACTGAGATAATTCGTATCCAAACAGACATTCACATTTGTTTCTTCCCATGCACAATCCGTTTTGACATGGTCTATCACATTTCGCTGTACAAACGGTATTATTACTGATGCCAAAATCCAGCAGTTTTTCATTGAAGAAGTACCCGTCCTTGCAGACGCACTGGTTCAGCTCGTTACAGATTCCGTTCACGCAGTCATCCTTACACTTGGGAACGCACAGCCCTGCATTGTTTTTGACGAAACCAGCCACACAGACACACTGATTTGGCGCCACGCAGTTCCCATTGTTACAGCTCGTACACTGCGGCACACATCGATCGTTCACCATGAGATAACCCTTGTTGCACGAACATATTTCCGGAGCTGTACACCGCCCGTTTTCGCAACCTTTGCTGCATACTGCAATACAATCACCATCCACCTCGTGGTATCCGTCACAGCATACCTGCTTCCTTGTCACCTCGTAGTCCAGCTGAAAACAATAGAAAAAAGTTTGAAACAATTCTTCCACAACATTCTTCCGTCCACTTTACATAGCAGTCATTTTGGTAGCATGTGGTTGATACGGTCTTGTATTGCGTACGCCAGTTGCAATTGTAGGTACATGCAGCATTTGTGGTATAGCTTGTGGAGCGAGATTTGGACACCGCCGTCCTATACCAAAGAAATTTGTTAAGAATCAATACTCAGCAGTAAAAGTAATTATCTTACTTCACATCAGACCAACAGTAGTGACTGATTGTACTTTGAAGCGTAGAAAGCAATGCGACTAACAATAACCAACGATTCCCAGTCAAAGAATTCATCTTGAATGTCCGGCAGAACAAACAGAACTGAGCCTTGGAATTTGCGATACATCGTTACCCCGTTCTATCCTGGCGATAAGCTGCGCGATATCACAGAAGCTGATGAAATGTCCGGCAGCACATAAACAAGCCCTCGGATACGACGGGACAATGTGTGCTTTCCAGTAGTACTAAACATAAATGCCGCTGAGCATAGTGCCTTGCCTTATCATGAAGCGTCATGAATTGGAATGCTTCTAGGGATGAGTAATACCCATAAATAACATAGGGTATTTATCTAAGTCCCGTCATGCTAAGCATCAAGCAAACAAGATCGAAATAATTCTTGTACTTCGCTTAATCCCTCATAATCAATTTGATACAAAATTACTGTGATTCATAATTTAGCTTTCATGAAAAAAAAAATGTAAAATAACTAGTAGGGTAATGTTCCAATTATTGCACGGCAAAATATTCGCCAATTGTTGCACACCTCATAAGAATAACATGGAGTGTGCACCAATTGGCGAAGTTTTAGCTGTGCAATAATTGGAAAATTACACTATCTGCTTAAAAATATAAGATAAGTTAATTGTCTCTGGGAATTTTAATTCCGTCTACTTTAGCTCCATTTCGATCACAAGATTCAATTTTTGTTACACTTTCTACGTGACACTTTGGCACGTAGGACTGTCATAAACTCATGACGTAGTTGTACATTCGAAAAGTCGGCTAACTTCTTCGCAATTCAAATCAAATCATGTTAGGGTATCGCGCCACTTGGGCGGTGGCTTCTATATTCGTCTGTTTTCCACTATAACTCAGTCAATTTTGAACCAATTGACTTAAAATGTTGTACACGGGTAGATACTATACCTATCTCACCACATTCCAAAAGTTGTGTCAATTGGTTCAAATTTGACTGAGTTATAGTGGAAAACAGACGAATATAGAAGCCACCGCCCAAGTAGCGCGATTCCCTATCATAGTATAATATGGAGCAAAAGCTTTTGAATTGAGATAGAGATAGATTTATAATCAAGAACAAAATATTCTATAGTAACTTTTGTTGACCACCAGATCATATTAACCCTTCAGAACGCGCGCCGTTGTAAAGCACCACCAAAAAAACCTTGTTTGTCGTATACAGCGCGAGCGCAGTGCAGTTTCGGTTGCTTGATGGCGTGCGTCCTGAAAGGTTAAGCCATCATAGTGCAACGAAGGAACCTTTCTCAGTAGGGTAAACAGGTATAATATGCCCCCCCCCTAAGCAGAAATGGCAATATATCTGAAACTGGCACCTTATTCCATCTATTGTTCACTGCAAATCGTTGTTACTAAAGTTAGTGAAGTGTTGCATACGAACTTTGCCTTTGGAGAGGTGGCTATGGAAGCTTTGAAACGTTTTTCGAAAACGTTCCAAAATTTACCTTTTCAAAACAAACGGGGCAATACGCCCCATCAAAAGAAAAACGTCCAGCCCCGTGATAAAACTGTCCCAGGGGATAATTCCACCACATGATTATCCTAGGAGGGTCTTTCAACAAGTGTTTAACTGCATAAAAGTTGCAAAGTAACACAAGCGAACAGAACTAGCTTCGTTTACAATGAAGTCAGCTCACAAGAGGTAAAATATTACGCCAAAAGCCTCGATTTCAGACTTTTTGATATTTTTATTGCTTTTCTGTACCAATCTACTAACGGACCAGCTTGATGGCAATAATTCTTCAATAATTGAGATTTCTAATCGATCACACATGCGAAAAGCGCTTGAATCGCTAGAAAATGAAGAGGGGCGTTTTGCCCCGGTGGGGCGCATTATACCCTTTTACCCTAATGTGAAATACGATGCTTCGAATACATACAATCCACGCACACATTCGCTTGCATCCTCCCTTGGACGAAGAAAACTAGTTTGCTTACATTCTATCAACAGGAAATAATAATTTATTTGATTAAATGAACAGCTTTTCCTATTCTGCAGCAGTGAAATCCAGCTTTGAGTTTTTATGGGGTGTGACTTGTCAGTCCGATAAGTGAACATAGTGAAGTAAAAATTAAATGGCGATGAAGAACATTTCAGCTAGCTGCTGCTTTGATGCGGTTGCCATCGTCATACGCAAAACGAGAAGAAATCCAACTAGTAAGTAGAATGAAATTGAAACGTGACATTTAAAGTAATTATTCGATTTCCACTGCTATTGAAGCTGCTTATCGATAGTCTGCATATTTTTGCTTCCCTGGTAACCCTGGTATTGTATGGTGGTAGCTTTTTTGTGATTTTTTAATATTTTATTTTCTCAGTGAAAAATACCGTTTTAAATTGTGTTTCCGGCGCAATAGTGAAATTTGTACAAAGTTAAAGTTTTGGACGTCGATGAGGAGCAAAATTGCGAGCATTCTGCATTCTTTTTATCATAAAAAGTTCAGTGACAATTTGCTAAGGAATCCTTGCCGTATGCGGTGCTTGATTGATTTCGAGCAGTTTAGTACACCAATCATCCACAATTGCTTCTCTTGTCTCTCCGTCACATGTATAGCCTTTGTTGAGTCGTATCTGTTGTGTTAACACGATGTTCCTAGTCTTTGTTCGTTATAGTTTGTAAACAAATTTCGTCAAGATGTCCGAGAATGGTGATACTGAGGATACGATAGTCTGTTCTATCTGCAAAAAACAAGAATTGGATGCAGCCAAAGTCATAGAGTGCTCGGTATGTTTCAACAGCATGCATTTTCGATGTAAACGTATCTTCCTCACTGGGATCGCAAGGACGCGGCAGCAGTCAACATATGTCTGTTCACCCAGTTGTGCCGAGATCTACGGTCGTACGAATGAATCTCCTGGGTTCGATAAGCTGATAACTGAGTTGAATGAGTCAGTGAGGGCTTCAATCAAGCAAGAAATGGAAGTCGTGAATGCGAAGATCGACGCATCTCAGCAGTCAATGATGAAGGAATTACATTCAATCACAAACCGTTTCGCAGAGCTGAAAGCTGAAAATGACAATTTGAAACGGACTGTCGCTTCGTTGACCGAAAAATATGATTCACTTGTAGACTCAATGCTTACTCTTGAAGTTGAAGTTGACAGAGCATCTCGCGTAGCTTCAGAAAAGAATGCTGTTATCTTGGGCTTGCCAATGAATGAGAATGAGGACACCATGGAGGTTTTTCGAGAAGTGTGCAGTTCTGTGTCATGTGATTTATCTGAAAGCTCCGTGATATCTGCTAAGCGAATGGTTTCTAAGGATGGAAAAGGGGGAAATCATCCTATTAAAATCGTGTTCTCCGACACTGTCTCAAAGGAGCGATTCTTCTCGAGTAAAAAACAGCATGGCAGGCTGCTAACTTCGGCTGTGAATGGTATGCGAGTAAACGGGAAATCTAGTAGCGTTATAGTACGAGATGAGCTATCTCTCCTTGGATTGTCTATGCTGAGAGAAGTACGTGGGATGCAAGATTCGCTCGGAATAAAATATGTATGGCCTGGCCGAGGAGGTGTTATCCTCGTTAAACGGAGCGACAATGCGAAAGTGCAAACAATACGAAATCGCCGAGATATTGAGCGCCTAGGACAACAGTTCAGTAAGCGAAGTTTATCAGAGTCTTCTCCAGGAAATCTAAACCTATCAGCAGTAAATGAACCTCTGTCAAAGCGTACCTGCACATGATAAATTCTTAGTATCACCAACTCTCATTATATTTATTTTTATATCTATATATATATATATATATATATATATATATATATATATATATATATATATATATATATATATATATATATATATAAAAATTTGTGTTGTAATTTCTAGCATGTTTTCAAATTCTTATTTCGAATCTTTTTCATCTTTTTGTGAGTCGAAACAGAAAAATTCAAATGAAAATTCTTTCAAAGTATTGCAAATAAATATCAGAGGATTAAATGATCTCAAGAAGTTTGATTATTTGTTAGAATGTATTGATTCCTGCAAGGTGAGAATTGACGTTCTAGTTATCTGCGAAACATGGTTGAAAGATGATAGAGTAGGTATGTATGAAATTGATGGTTATCGTTCCGTGTTTGTCTGTAGATCCGAATCTAGTGGAGGTGGTTTAGCAGTATTCGCAAGAATTGAGCATCAAACGCATTTCAAATCAGTTCAAAACATTCCAGAATTCCATCATGTCCATCTTGAAGTCACCAATATGTCTCGGTTGTTACACCTGCATGCCTTTTATAGACCCCCATCTCAGAGTCATGGTCCATTTCTCAAGAAATTAGAAGATATTATAGCAAGTTGTCCTGCAGGTAGTGACTGTTTGGTAGTCGGTGATATCAATATACCAGTAAACAGATCTGATGTAGCGATGGTAAAAGAATACCAATCCCTGATAACTTCGTATAACTTTGTCATTACGAACGAGTACGCGACCCGGCCTGCATCTGGATCAATACTCGATCATTCACTTTGCTCCAATAGCTTACTACAACGTGTACACAACGACACTATTTTTCAGAATGTTAGTGACCATAACTTCATTATAACTACGATTAGCTGTTCATTCAAATCAATTCGTACAAAATTGGAGAAGACAATAATAAATCACCGTAAGGTCCATGATGAGTTTTTTCAGTTTTTGTTGAATATACCGCCAGAACTAACACCTTCAGAAAAGCTTTTAAAAATTACCAATGAATATAAATCAATAAAACTACGGAATTCAAAGAAAGTTACTATCGACGCAAAGCTGAAATCTCCATTGTGTCCGTGGATGAACGTTGATATTTGGAAGTTATGCAAAATAAAAGATAATTTGTTAACACGATCTAGACAATCCCCGAGTAACGATAGGATAAAAGCGTTGTTAAAATATGTATCTAACAAGCTGGTGAAAGCCAAACGTGCTGCTAAAAACCAATATTTCGAGAATTTTTTAAACACACCTAATCGGAGTGTTGAGCAGCACAACATCACACAACTCGAACGGAACGAACAAAAACTCGTGGGTGGTGCCACGATAAGTGCGGCATTTAATGAATATTTTTGCTCCATTGTATCCGACCTAGCCTCCAGAATTAAATCTGATAGGGACATCTTGAAGTTCAACTCTATAAAAGTAAATAGTGCATCTATGTTTTTAAGACCAGCGTCTACATCCGAGGTGATACTTCTTATAAACCTACTTAAATCAAATAAAACGCGAGGCCCAGATGACTTTCCAGCAGACTTGGTAAAATATCTGCACCAATACTTTGCCCAGTTACTACGAGATGTTTTCAACGAATCTATCGAAACAGGCGTTTATCCAGAATTCCTGAAGGTGGCCAGAGTAGTTCCAATATTCAAAAAGGGGGATAGGAAGAATGCTGAAAATTATCGTCCGATTGCTGTGCTGTCCATTTTTAACAAAATAATAGAGCAGCTCCTGGCTACCCGTATAAATGACTTTTTCGATCATCACAACATCTTATATAACATGCAGTACGGGTTTAGATCCGGTTCCAGTACCTCAAATGCACTTTGTGAGCTTGTGGAATCTTTATATTCATCATTTGAAAAACGTAACATGGTTGGAGCCGTCATCATTGACCTGAAAAAGGCCTTCGATACACTGGATCACGAAATGCTGCTTTCCAAGCTTGCAGCCTATGGCGTTCGTGGACAAGCAAATAATCTTCTTCGCAGCTCTTTGTCAGAGAGAAAACAGTTTGTCATAGTAAATGGAGTCGCTAGCAGTACAATGAGCATTCCAATCGGAGTACCGCAGGGTAGTAACCTGGGACCGCTTTTGTTCCTAGTATATATGAACGATTTGCCTAATTTAAACCTTAAAGGCGTGGTAAGACTATTCGCAGATGATACATCCATTTTCTACGAAGGTAAAACCCAGGCTGAAATAATATCTGCCGCGGAAGAAGACTTGCGTATCCTCAAAAGCTATTTTACGACGAACATGCTCTCATTAAATATTTCTAAAACAAAGTTTATGTTATTTAGATCGACTCACAAAATTGATTTTGAACCCTGTTGGGCAGACTGTAGACGGAGAAATTGTGCCATATGTTGATAGTTTCAAATATCTCGGCCTTATAATGGATTCTAGATTAACTTGGCAAAATCACATTGATCAATTATCAATCACACTCTCAAAAATGTGTGGTTTGATACGGAAACTGTCTGAATTTGTACCCTTCAAAGCTTTGAAAAACCTATATTATGCATTCTTTCACTCCCATCTCCAGCATCTCACTATCATCTGGGGATGTGCTACTAATGAACGTGTAAAACAGATTCAAGTTTTACAAAATAGGTGCCTTAAGATGATACAAAAGCTACCTCATTTGCACTCGTCTGCTCTTCTTTTCACAGATAGTAGATTGTCTCCTCTTCCGGTTCGCGCTTTGTACCACCATCAATTGTTGATCTATACGCACGCTGTAATGCATCGCAGGATCTACTTACGAATATGAATTTTCCAAGAACAACGCACAACCATCATACACGGCGAGCCGATCACCTACCTATTCCTAAAGTCAGAACCAATTACGGAAAAAGAAAACTTGGTTATCTTGGACCTATCTTACTTAACAGATAACCTTCGACGCTTAGAAATTGTGTACCACCACCAAAATTAAAAAAAGAATTGAAAACTTATATAAAAACCAATGTAACATTATATCTAAATTAAATAGCCACCTACAATCAATTTATTATAGGTATTGCCATCTAAGCCCCCTTAAAAGAGCTTAAAGCTCACTGAGGGTAATGTCAATGTATGTATGTTGAATATTTGTGTAAATAAATGTATAAAAAAAATCTAATGAGGCATTGGCAAAAGTAAGTTGGTATACTTATAACATCATTTCCCATCTGAACTAACAGGAATTAGCGCATATGACGAAATCAGTTTTTACCCTGGCTATGTTTCAGCTCAACTTGACCACTTCGACAGAGACTTCGAACATCCCGTTTTCCAATCGACTACGTTTTTGAATGAAAGTAGCTGAAAATTTAAAAATTGTCAAGCATTTAATAACACAGCGCAACTTTTTTTGTCTCAAGAGCAAACTTATGTGTCTCTAACAGATTTTGGGCCGCTGAATCCGAATCCGAGCTCAGAATTGTGACGTGCTGGAGCAAATCTGAGCCCAGATTCGGATTCAGTGGCCTAAAATCTGTCAGTGACACATAAGTTTGCTATTGAGACTGACTAAAAGTTAAATTTTGTTACGCTGTGTAATGTGTTTAACCTTCGAGTGATCCTGCTGCTGTATTTTGTAGGGTATCGCGGCGGTGGCTTCTATATTCGTCTGTTTTCCACTATAACTCAGTCAATTTTGAACCAATTGACTTAAGGTGAAGGTTGCTTGAGTTCACAACAATAAGCTTGGCTCCCGCTCTAATCACCCTCTCAACCACCCACTCAAAACAACCAAATCGGACGGCGCACAGTGAGGTGTAACTTGGTCAAACAAGCAAAAACAAATCTGCATAAATAAGCCATATTAAAAAGCAGTTATATTTACCTTTGCATTTTTGCACCCACGTGATTTGTTGAATCTGCTCACCGACACAATTTGTTCTTATAAAACATTTTCAAAGTGATTTAAACTCATGCTTTGCCCAATATTAGTAAAATTTATCCCATTGTGCGTCACTTTATTTACGTTTTTTTGAAAACTCTCTCCTCTCTACTCTCGCACTTCCTCTCACTGACTGTAGAAAACTACCGTGTTATGGGGTGATATTAATGAATGCAATTTTAACTCATAAACAGCGACCGATTGTTCTGTTACTTATTGTAATCACATTGGCAGTACATAGGGTAAGAAATCAAACTTTGAACTAGTCAAATTGTAATCTTAATTTGAACCATTTCAAAATTCATTAAAACGACATACTTTTCAGGCAAATATTGTCCCGAAAAAGATGTTAAACAGCTTTCCGTAATATAACCTGATAACATGGACTTTAAAAGCATTGAAAAAAGCGTTTTTGTCATGGAAAACAGGCAATTGAAAAATCACTGTGATTTCACCCATTCCCCCAAGAGAAAGCACATTTTCGGTGCACTCGTACAGCTCACGCATTGTATCACACGCAATATGTGAACACGTCAAATGAAAGCTTATTTATCGTAGAATCGACCAGCCGAATAATATTCCGCATTATTTGTCATAAAATTATCAAATTAAAGTGATTCTTACTTGGAGAATGTTATCTTAAGTTGAACCATTTGTAATCTAAATTTGAACTAGTAAACGGTGGTGAGCTTCTAGTGTTGGCCTGTAGATTGCGCTAGTGGTTGCTTTGTTTACTCTTGGGGGATAAAAAAAATCCAAAATTAGTTTCCAAATTCCTAAAGAATTCCGAACATTCTGAGTTGAAATTCCACTGCCTAATGAAAAATAGGTATGAGAATTAGCAGATTCATGTGATTTTTCATTGTTTAACATGGAATTGGCTGTTTTGGGAGTTGCTCGAGCTGCTGCCGCCAGTAGTTCAAATTAAGATTAAAATTGGTTCAAATTATGATTACGATGGTTCAAATTAAGATTAAAATCATTGTTGATGAAAAATCAAATATTTCAATGAAATTCGGTGCAAATACAAACTTTTTACCATTTAACAGAAAGCTTATACCCGTGGCTTTCATGTGCATACGATTTTGCCGTAGTAAATTATTCCCATGTGGGAGAAAAAATCACTTAAAATTTGCACTGCTTCAGAAAGCCGCAATTTGGTTCAAATTTTGATTACCTACCCTATGATATTTAAAATAGTTACAATGTTTGGCAAAAAAAACCTTGTTTCGCGATAAACGTGAACAACGGTTTGATGAATTTTACCCTGCGTTGAACAACATCACCCAGTTTCACGGTAAGTTTTTCAGTTTAAAGAACCGCGATTAAAATTGATTCGAGTTTTCGACCAAAAAAGTGGAAAACGCGTCGGTTTTTCGCGATAAACGGATGGCTAGGTGAAAGTAAGAATAGTTTCAAATAATCGATCAACTTATCTTAGTGCTATGTTGTTTGGATGACTAATAAAAACTGATTTATTAAAAATTTGCGACGTACTTGAAGAAAATAAAATGTGCAGTGAGTGCCTCTTTTTGGCACGAAATTGTGAAAATAAAGTGAAAAATTAAAAGTAGTGCTTCCCGACGGATGAGAAATATAGTTGTCTACCACAAGTAGCAACCTGAGTGCATTTCTACAAGGTAAGTAAGAAAAATTTGGAGAATTTGTTCACCAGCCTCCACGCTATTCGGTGACTGTGGTGAGGGGAGTGAGGTGTAAGGAGGGAGACTGGCTGCCATACTCGCTGCCATTTTGAAACCCCTGCAACTATGTCCTTAAAATTGTGGAGCCTCGTAGCCGTGCGGTCAGGGACACCAAGTTTATAATCGCACCATGCTATGGGGTGAGGGTTCGATTCCCGCTTCGGGCGTTGAAACTTTTCGTGAGAATAGTTCCTTCCCCGTTTCCAGTGGTGCATGCTCCGTTGTCTAATGTTAAGTTTAAAACAGTCTGTACAGCCGAAAGCTGAAGACGTTGTCCGTATCTTTAACAAAAAAAAAATGTTGTACACGGGTACACAGCAAATAATTTTGTAATATCCAGGCGCGTAATTTCTGCCGATGTATCCATTTTAGAACGTAATTTCATTCGGATACATCGTTTTCCAACATTTATCACACTCACTATGTACACCCTGGTTGGCACCGGAAAGTGTCAACAAACCCATTCCTGCAAACACTTAGAAGCACTATTATATTTATCATCTACCGCCCAACTCGGCGAAATAGCCGAGAGGTAAGGGATACGCCTTACAATCGACGGATCAGTGTACGAATCCATGCCAATATTTTACTTATATATGATTCATCAATCGTTCCGGTTCTAGCGATTGCTAGACCCAATTTCAAGCTGCGGCGGCTGATTTGCTGTGTATAATGGATGTAATTTGTACATCATTTTTACGACGCGACTGATGTGCATCGAAAATGATGCGATATTACAAGAATTTTTTTGCTGTGTAGATACTATACCTATCTCACCACATTCCAAAAGTTGTGTCAATTGGTTCAAATTTGACTGAGTTATAGTGGAAAACAGACGAATATAGAAGCCACCACCCAAGTGGCGCGATTCCCTACAACACGTAGAAAAAAATCTCGCTTTTTGTACTTAGCATTAGCGTAGTGCTGGCGGTGGTGTAGAATCGCGCTTGTTACGAAAAGTTAATACAGCTGTAGCAAAGTAAGATAAATGCAGATACCGACTATCGACAATACGTTATGGACTTTCCCTCTTGCAGTGAAGAAAGTTGTTGTCCAATAAAAAAGTCATAAAACGAACGACAAAGAAAACGTGGCAATAATTCTTTGCACTAACTTGTACGGGTATTGACTTTATGGCACAAATTTCCCAAATGGAGGAGAACGTGCCTCTAGAGCCAACCTACTGATACGGGTATTGACTTAATCTCGAAAATGTCTGAGGCTGAATTTAAAATTAGAGTCTGGGACCATTTGGGCAGCGGAACCTATGTTAAGCACTTGCTGCTATAACTCAGTCGATTGACTTCAACTTTTGAACTCTATGTATCTTCCGTGTCCCAAAAATCAAGTCATTGGTTATTGAAGCCATCGGTGCGAAAACCCACACCGGTGCCCTTACACTAGTTGCCGGTTACATGCCCAGGCAGTGCGTGGATAGTAATAGTACAACGAAACTCTTCGAAGATGTCCTACAAAAATCACCACCAATCGATCCAACTCCGTGGCGGCAGGGGACCTCAACACCCGCCACTGTGTCTGAGATGGAACCAGAGAAGCAACAGAAATGGCAACCTCCTTGCCGACCATCTTAAATCCGGCACATATGTCGTCCACTTCAAGGATCTGAGCATGCCGGGACCGAGACTCATCCACTACGATAGCTTCAACACCTCTCGAAGATTTAGTCTTACAAAAAATATAGTTATTTTCAAAAGTACTGGGTGCGTTTAGATTTCCGAAAAGTGAACGCTATCCAGGGACTGGAAGGATAACGGTAGTGACCACCAACGACCCTCCCCCCCCCCTTACCCAATACTCACCATTCAAAGAGCATGTGAAAGTGTTCGACTAATCTAATCCAGTCCGGGGTGAGGAGAGGAATGACACGAACTGTGCAGCTGGCAACTGCTGAGTCGAGTCTGGAGACCTCATTTCTACGACCTAGGTGACGACTTACCCACGAATACTGAAGTGTGTTCGTAGCGTAGGACGAAATCGCAGAAGTGAAGCACCAGGTTTCGAACGGGAACCTCCTTTGAGCAGCCGTGCCGAGACCACGAGGACGTAGCGAATCGGTCCCTCGTCAACGTCGCCAAATCGACAGACAAGTTGTGCCAGGAAGGCCACATCGAAACCACTAGCCCATCTATCAACTTTAGTCGGAGAAACCACTTCACGAAGGTCAGCGACGGTCAGGACCTTAGGGCGGCACCACGGTTCTAGACAGCGTCATCACATTGACACCACACACATCCCTAATCGTAAGTACTGTGTTAGGGCATAGATAGGGCCGTAGGGACTTCCCCTCCTCGCGAAGCCTTAGCGGAAAGAGTCGACCCTGGGCTGGGAGTCCTTGGGATTGAGCGGGCGTACCGAAGCTAACTTACAGCTGCCCCTCATAACCACGGAAGCCGTACTGAACAACAACTGGGTGTATTAAGGGAAACCATCCTCGCTAAGAGTAGTGTGCTTAATTGATAGTAAAGCTTGTGCACTACTGTCCTTCTGACTTCAGCTAGATTGAGGAGGTACGTCTCGAGCGTCTGATCATCAAGAAGATGCGGCCCAAACAGCGTCTGTTCTGGCATCCAGCGGCTGAGTAAGAAATGCTGCATCACGCCCAGCTAGATCCAAGGTGGTAGCTTCATCAGCGTGGTCGTCCCAGAGTTGGTAGGTACGTTAAACAGCATCTCTGAAAAAATGTCTGCACAAATCCCTGCAGACTAATGTACCGGTGGAATTATTTAAAAAATCCATCAATAAACATCTGAGGGAACTCTGGAAAATTTTCTGAAGTAAATCCTTGGAGGAACCCCTGCAGACATTCTTTCAAGAATTTCGTATACACTATCTAAAGGGATTAGTACTCAAGCACGATGGCCCTCCGGCGAGACAGGAGTGTTGGCGTAGGCCCAATAAGCCACCCGTAAAAATCCCCAATACGAATAACATAGAAGAAAATACGAAAACGGCAAAGACCCACGCAACGAAAAAAGGACTACGATTGGGAACTTGAAACATGGAATTGCAAGTCACTTGGTTTCGCAGGATGTGACAGGATAATCTACAACGAACTACACCCCCTTAACTTCGACATCGTGGCGTTAAAGGAACATTGTTGGACTGGACAGAAAGTGTGGAAAAGCGGGCATCGAGCGGCTACCTTCTACCAAAGATGTGGCACCATAATGAACTAGTAATAGGATTTATAGTGTTGGGCAAGATGTGACAACGTGTGATCGGATGGCAGCCGATCAACGCAAGGATGTGCATGTTAAGGCCGTTTCTTTAACTACAGCTTCATCAACGTGCACTTCCAACATGAAGGAAGACCTGATGACGAACAAGAAGCGATCTACGCGCAGCTAGATCAAGCATACGATGGTTCCTCGCCGCGTGACGTGAAAATTGTTATCGGCGACATGAACGAGAAGAAAGGAAGGGGAAGAAATGTACGGAACGGTAATCAGGTGAAACATCCTGCACATCGTGTCGAATAATAACGGCCAGCTATATGTAAACTTTGCAGCCTCCCGTGGTATGGTAATCCGAAGAACTCTCTCCCCCACAAATATATCCTGGAGATAAACCGACCATCAAACAGAAAGCCAAATCGAACAAGTTTTAATTGACGGTACATTCTTCTCGGATATAATCAATGTCCGCACATACCGCAGTGCGAATATAGATTCCGATAACTACCTAGCAGTGTTGCCACATTTAAATCTGTATTTTGCCTTTCAAAAATCTTTATAATCTGTATCACCATTTTTTGTCAAAAATCTGTATGAAATCTGTAATATTTCGCGAAAAATCTGTTTGAAATTCTGCAAGTTTCTGAAAAATCTGTATAATCTGTATCATTTCCAAAAATCTGTACATCTGTACATACAGAATTCTGTATGAAAAGCTGTAAGAAAATCTGTATGATTACAGAAAAATCTGTATATGTGGCAACCCTGCTACCTAGTCACTGCATAAAACTGTCGACGGTTATCACCACACGTCGAAGTCGGACGCTCGGGCTCAACATCGAGCAGCTGCGTAACGTGAAGTGGTTCAAGACTACGCGGAGCAGTTTGCAGTGGCCCTACCAACAGAAGAGCAGCTTGGCGCAGCTACACTTAAAGTTGGCTGGAGGGACATCCGATCCGCCATAGGTAGTACCTCGGCCACAGCACTAGGCTTCGCGACTCCGAATCACAGAAACGACTGGTACGACGGCGAATGTGAACAGTTGAAAAACGAGAAGAATGCAGCATGGGCGAGAATGCTGCAACACCATACGAGGGCAGGGCCACTGAGGCGCGTTATAGACAGGCGCGGAACAGACAGAGCTCAGTCTTTCGGAGAAAGAAGCGTAAACAGGAAGAACGAAATCTCTAAGCGATGGGAGAGCTGTACCGCGCTAAGGACAGCCGGAAGTTCTAAGAGAAGCTGAACCGCTCGCGCAGAGGCTTTGTGCCACAAGTCGACATGTACCGAGACAATCACGGAAATATTTTCACGAGCGAGCGTGAGGTGGCGGCAGCGTTACGATGAACACCTCAATGACGACGTTGCAAGCACCGAAGGTGACGTGGTAACAGATCTAGGAGTACGTGCGCAGGACGAAACATTTCCAGCCCCTAACCTCCAAGAGATTGAAGAGGAGGTTAGCCGTTTGAAAAACAACAAAGCCGCTGCAGCTGATCAACTACACAGCAAATAATTTTGTAATATCTAGGCACGTAATTTCTGGCGATGTATCCATTTTCGAACGTAATTTCATTCGGATACATCATTTTCCAACAATTATCACACTCACTATGTACACCCTGGTTGGCACCGGAAAGTGTCAACAAACCCATTCCAGCAGATACCTAGAAGCAGTATCATATATCGCCCCCTTAATGCTAGAACTAGGTAACTCGTTTTGGAAAGTACGGGTAAAAATGGCTGGTAAAACTAATCCTGCTATAAAATAAACACTTTGTGGGTTTTAAAAGAAGAATCATTATGTGTTTTTGTAGTTTCAATTGACAAACTTTTGTTTATTGTGGTGAACGTTCAGATATAAACAAATTGCTCACGATTTCGCAAAACCAGTTACCTAGTTCTAGCATTAAGGGGACGATATATCATCTACCTTCTAAATCGGTGAAATAGCCGAGAGGTAAGGGATATGCCTCACAATCAACGGATCAGTGTACGAATCCATGAAAATATTTTATTTATATATGAGTCATCCATCGTTCCGGTTCTAGCGATTGCTAGACCCTCTGTCAAGCTGCGGCAGGCGAATTTGCTGTGTGGAAAGGATGTAATTTGTACATCATTTTTACGACGCGACTGATGTGCAGCGAAAATGATGTGATATCACAAGATTTTTTTTGCTGTGTACCAAGCGAGTTACTAAAGCACGGTGGAGAAGCACTGGGGAGAGCATTACACTGCGTCACTACCAAGATTTGGGAGGAGGAAGTATTACCGGAGGAGTGGATGGAAATCATGTGTCCCATCTACAAAAAGGGCGACAAGTTGGATTGCGGGAACTATCGCGCGATCAAACTACTGAAAGCTGCCTACACAGCAAATAATTTTGTAATATCCAGGCGCGTAATTTCTGGTGATGTATTCATTTTCGAACGTAATTTCACCCGATTACATCGTTTTCCAACAATAATCACACTCACCATGCACACCCTGGTTGTGCACCGGAAAGTATCAACAAACCCATTTCAGCAGAAACCTAGAAGCAGTATCATATTTATCACCTTCTTTCAAACTCGGTGATATAGCCGAGAGGTAAGGGATATGCCTCACAATCTGTGGATCAGTGTACGAATCCATGCCAATATTTTACTTATATATGATTCATCTATAGATCCGGTTCTAGCGATTGCTAGACCCACTCTCAACCTGCGGCGGCTAATTTGTTGCATGAAAATGATGTAATTGTTTACATCACTTTTACGACGCGACTGATGTGCAGCGAAAATGATGTGATATCACAAGATTTTTTTTGCTGTGTACAAGATACTCTCTCAAATTTTATGCCGCGTCTATCACCGATTGCAAGAGAGTTCGTGGGGCCAATATCAGGCTAGATTTATGGGTGAACGCGCTACAACGGACCTGATGTTCGCCATCCGCCAGGTGTTGGAGAAATGCCGCGAATACAACGTGCCCATACATCACTAGTTCATCGATTTCAAATCGGCGTATGATACAATCGATCGAGAACAGCTATGGCAGATTATGCACGAATACGGATTCCCGGATAAACTGATACGGTTGATCAAGGCGACGATGGATCGAGATGCTCGTAAATTTGAGACGATGGCGGATACGTACATCCAACTAAAGAGTGAAGCCAGACGAATCGGATTAGTCATTAATGTGTCCAAGACAAAGAACATGATGGCAAAGGGCTCCCTATCTACTATCTACAAAACGCTTATTAGACGGTCGTCCTCTATGGGCACGAAACATGGACCCTACGTGCGGAGGACCAACGCGCCCTTGGAGTTTTCAAACGGAAGGTGTTGCGTACCATCTATGGCGGAGTGCAGATGGAAGACGGTAAGGTAAGTAAGTCCTATCAACTTTTTGATGACTAAGTTCTATCCCAGAAAACAATTATGATTATCAATATACTCACTAAACACTGATTGGTCTTGTAGTCTACTTTCACTCTCATTGTATTGCTTCCAAAACAGTAGTAATCAGCTGACACAAACTTTGTAGCCGTCACTGGTATAGACTTTATAAAGGGTTTTCTAGCAAAACAAAAGATATAACAATCAGTTCCAAATTTCAAATCAACACTGCCTAGTTTTCACTCTTACAGATCTTTAGTTTCGCAGTACTCTGAGACCACTACCGGATCGTACGAAAGTAACCAAATCAGAACGAAGAGCATGGTGGAATGTACAAACAGCGACAACCAACACTTCACCGAAAGCAGCTATACGCACGACTGGCATCGGAAGCGAATGAGCGAAATTCCTTATCACATGGCACAGCACTGCATGAGGAGCTGGAGGCTGCACCATTTGCGAGTTTTTATTTTTACATTCCCCAATGATGCAATGCCAAACGACGCTGCGCTTGATAATCACCCGAAATGGGACATTAGTGTGACGTCATGTTGTGACTAGGACAACACTTATCAAAGAATGATGCCATTACTGCGGCTAGGAGGTACACGCATGGCTGGGTTGAGAATTATGCATTGATGATGACTGTACAGCAGAGATTTCGATGCTATCGCTCAGCTGGTAAGCTAAGCTGGTGATTGACTCATCGGAGCGGAACTCAAGAGATGGGCCCGGAAAAGTTGACCACCTGCTGCATGCACCGACTAATAGTCCGGATCTGGGAGATCGAACAACTACCGGTGCCGTAGGAGTGGAAAGAAGGGATCATTCACCCCTCACAATTCTGAATACCAGCTCAAAGTGCTATCCCAGATCACCTTCCGTCGTCTTACACTTAAAACGAATCAGTTTGTGGGAAGTTATCAAGCCGGCTACGTCGATGGCCGCTCGACAACGGACCAGATTTTCACGGTGAAGGAGCAAATCCTCCAAAAATGCCGCGAATATCAAGTTCCAATGCACCACCTTTTCAACGACTTCAAGACGGTGTACGGCAGTACCGACTGCACCGAGCTATGGAAAATCATGGACGAGAACGGTTTCTCCGGGAAGCTAAAAAAACTGCATAGGGGTTTCGGGCAATCTGTCTGGTCCTTTGGAATCTAGCCGGGGTCTACAACAAGGTGATTGACTCTCATGCTTGTTGTTCAGTATAGTCTAGGAAGGTGTTATGCGGCCTTCCGGGCTCAACAGTCAAGGCACGATTATCACGAAATCCGACTAATTTGTCTGTTTCGTGGATGACATGGGCATTATTGCTAGAACTGCAACGCTGTACATCCGCCTGAAACGTGAAGCAGCAAAGGTCGAACTGGTCAACGTGTCAAAAACGAAGTACATGCTGGCTGAAGGAACCGCAAACGACAGGGCAAGCATAGGTAGCATTGTTATCTGCTGCGATCGAAAAAGATTCACCAAATGCACCATATACAACACGCTGATGAGACCAGTGGTTCTAAATGGGTATGAGACCTGGACTACTTACGCTCGAAGAAGACATGAATGCCCTTGAAGCGTTCGAGCGTCGGATGCTAAGGACCATCTTTGATTGTGGGCAAGAACATCGATGGAAACATCATGAGAACATATTTGACGAAAAAGGCACTATCACCACTAGGTGGAATAATCCGTTTTTGTTTTTGTTAGTTTTGCATTGATTTTTTTAAATTTTTTTCTAGAACACTGTCGCAAAAATTCACTTGAAATTCAAACACAAAAACTATTTTTCTAATAAACATCTTGTTGATGTCCTTCAGAAATTCATTCCATATACTCACAAAACACTCATTGGTCACGTAGTCCACTTCCACTCTCATTGTATTCTTGCCAAAACACTCATATTCAGCTGTCACAAACTAGCAGGCTACCGTTAATAAAGATACAATTACAATTACAATTACAAACTTGGAAGCCGTCACTGGTATGGACTTTGAAAAAGGTTTTCTAGCAAAACAAAATATAAAACAATTAGTTCCAAATTTCGAATAAGCACTGGTTTGTTTTCACTCTTATTACAGATTTTGAGTTTCGCAGAAGTGTGAAGCTACTGGATCGTATGAAAGTAACCAAATCAGAACGAAGAACATCGTGAAACGTGCAAACGGAGACAGGCAACACACTTCACTATAGAAGTAGACATAAACGACTGGCATCTGAAGCAAGAAAGCGAATTTCTTTATCACATGCCTCGAAAGCTGCACCTTTTGCGATTCCTGAATGATGCAATTTCTAACGGCGGCGCTTGATTACCCCCAAAATGGAGCACTGGTGTGACGTGGACGTGACGTTAAGCTATGACTAGAACAACACCGTATTTAGTGTTATCAAAGAATGATGCCATGACTGTGGCTGGAGGTACACGCGTGGATTAAGAATTATGCATGAATGATGACTGTAACGCAGAGATTTTGTTCATTGCTGATGATATTTCATGATGAGCAATCAATTTCTGCAACACAAGAACTATTAATAGTATGATGATTGATGATCCTAGAATGTGGAACCATAACTCACCGTGCAATTGTGTCCCGTATAATAAACGCGGACATTCATCGTTTTCGGAAAGACACACGAGTATTCCACCTCGACGACTTTGGAATTATTCACGGCAATTGCCTTGGCAAACGGTTCACGTGTTTCCTTTTCACACAATTGGGCACTAAGGTGCTTAAGGCACATTAGGCACAATAAAATCAATCTAAGATTCATCGCTCTTTCCAACGAATAACCGTATCGTCCAGGTCCAGCAAAGAACTGATCGTTTTGAGTCTGCACCTATCAGACTGGACCTTAGTTTGTCACTCGTCAGTTTTTTGGTCGATTAAGCTTGGAAACACGTACGATTTTGCAACGGAGCATATCGATCGCATTGTAAAAGACGGAGTGTTATTTCACGTCTTTAACTGGGCATTTCTGTCATGATAAGCCTGTCTAGTGATGACGTCGTAGATCTCAATGATGTTGATAGAAACAGTTACACGTTATACATTTTTTGTTCAACATCACATTTAAGACAAGACATAATCAACAATAGTACGCCACAATACTCGGTTTGTGGCTGGCGCTCTCCATCCTCGGTCGCGCTCAATGCTCGCCAGGACACGCTCCACCTGACCTGCCCATCGTGCTCTCTGCGCTTCACGTGTTCTTGAGCCAACCGGATCAGTAGCAAACACCAGCTTTGCAGGGTTGTTGTTCGGCATTCTTGCCACATGCCCTGCCCACCGTATCCTTCTGGCTTTGGCCACCTTCTGGATGCTGGGTTCGCCGTAAAGTGCAGCGAGCTCGTGGTTCATCCTTCTTCGCCACACACCGTTCTCCTGCACACCGCCGAAGATCGTCCTTTGCACGCGTCGCTCGAAAACTCCGAGTGCTTGCAGGTCCTCCTCCATCATGGTCCATGTCTCGTGCCCGTAGAGGACCACCGGTCTTATTAGCGTTTTGTACATGGTAGGCCTCTGGAGCCGACCTACTGATACCTGATACCTGATACCGTAGTAGGCCCGATTTCCGCTGATGATGCGCCTCCGAATTTCACGACGCACGTTGTTGTCAGCCGTCAGTAAGGATCCGAGGTAGACGAATTCCTCCACCACCTCGAAAATATCCCCGTCTATCGTAACATTACTACCCAGACGGATCCGGTCGTGTTCGGTTCCGCCTAGCAGCATGTACTTTGTTTTTGAGGCATTCACCACCAGTCCGACCTTAGCTGCTTCGCGTTTCAGGCGGGTGTACAGCTCTGCCACCGTTCCAAATGTTCTAGCGATATAATGTCCATGTCGTCCGCAAAGCACACAAATGTGAGAATCGATCCCCGGCTGTTGAGCCCGGCTCGTTGCATCACACCTTCCAGAGCGATGTTGAAGAGTAGGCATGAGAGTCCGTCACCTTGTGGCAGTCCCCAGCGAGATTCGAATGAACTGGATAGTTCACCCGAAACCCTTACTCAGTTTTGCAAACCGGCCATCGTTGCTTTAATCAGTCTAGTCAGCTTCCCAGAAAAGCCGTTTTCGTCCATGATTCTCCATAGTTCTGCGCGGTCGATACTGTCGTATGCCGCTTTGAAGTCGATGAACAGGTGATGCGTTGGGACCTGTCACGGCATTTCTGAAGGATTTGCCGTACGGTGAAGATCTAGTCCGTTGTCGACCGGCCGTGTATGAAGCCGGCTTGATAACTTCCCACGAACTCATTCGTTTTAGGTGACAGACGACGGAAGATGATCTGGAATAGCACTTTGTAGGCAGCATTCAAAATAGTGATCGCCCGGAAGTTCTTACATTCCAAATGGACACCTTTCTTGTGAATGGGGCAGATTACCCCTTCCTTCCACTCCTCCGGTAGCTGTTTGGTTTCCCAAATCCTGACTATTAACCGGTGCAGACAGGTGGCCAACTTTTCTGGGCCCATCTTGATTAGCTCAGCTGCGATACCGTCCTTACCAGCTGCTTTGTTGGTTTTGAGCTGCTGAAAGGCATCCTTAACTGCACTCAGCGTGGGGGTTGGTTCATTTTCGTCCTCCGCTACACTGGCGTCGTCGTGTCCTCCACGCCATTCAGGTGCTGATCGAAGTGCTGCTTCCACCTTTCGATCACCTCACGTCTCACCTGAGTCGTAGGCCGTTTTCGTTCGTCTGCTGGTGGATACTGAACTTTCCAATCGTCGGTCTGAATTCCTCCTCCTGGCCTACCTGAGCGTTTAAAACTCCTATGATGATCTTGACGTTGTGGCTTGGGCAGCGATCGTACTCGCGTTCGAGCTGCGCGGAAAATGCGTCCTTGTCATCATCAGTGCTTCCGGAGTGTGGGCTGTGCACGTTTATTTTGCTGAAGTTGAAGAATCGGCCCTTGATCCTCAACCTGCACATTCTTTCGTCGATCGGCCACCAACCGATCACGCGCCTCTGCATATCACCCATCACGATGAAAGCTGTTCCCACCTCGCGCGTGTTGCCGCAGCTCTGGTAGATGGTATGATTACCTCTAAACGTTCGCACCATGGATCCTGTCCAACACACCTCCTGCAGCGCTTTGATGCCGAACCCGCGGTCCTTCAGTAGATCGGCGAGTATGCGGGTGCTCCCAATGAAGTTGAGAGATCGGCAGTTCCGCGTACCGAGTTTCCAATCGCAAGTCCTTTTTGTTCGCTGGGGTCGTTGCCGTTGGTCTCGGTTCGTACTATTCTGTTGCTGATTTTCCATTACAATGCAATGGTTTGTTTTACGGCTGGCTCGTAGGGCCTGACACCAACCCCCTACTTCCGGAGGACCATAGTGCACAGTTGAGCTTAGAGTCCATCCCTGGCACTTGAACGTAGATCAGCGGCCCCTAATATGGGGATCAGACGCTGTTGTGAGCCGCTCCTCCTGGAGAACAGACGCTCAGGTTTACCGCAGCAAACCGCCTACCTTCCCTGTTAGCCTACGACCAAACTTCCCACCGGGTTGGTTACCCGATCTTCCCTAAGGTTGCTCATAGTTTCCGGCCATTACCACGAGGAGGTTGGGATAGGAGTTGCTGGGCAGAGGCTAGTGGATCACAATGTGATCTGAATTGCGCAGCATAGCCAGCCTTTACCGTGCCTCTGCGAAACAGTTACACGTTATAACAGTTGAAGAGCATGTGCCTTTAAATGTGCCAACGTCCACCACGAACATCCTTATAGTGGCTGCAGAGGATGCTGTGTGCATCTGCCTTAAGCTTTATCCATTATCACAGTGCCCTTTTCAGGACGCTGTGTGAATCCGTTGTGGTACGCTTATGCGTGTGCGATGCTATTCCTTTACCTGTCCTTTTCCTTGTCCCATCCTTCCTCAGATAGGGTAAAGTGGGGTAAAATGCCATTTTTCGTTTTCAATGATAACTAGCTGTCCCCGGCAAACTTTGTCTTGCCTACTGCGTTTTTTTACGTTTCAAGTTCCTAGCCAAGCCCAAGTCCCCGTTCAAAATGTATGAAAACCCGATTTTTAAAAACTCTTAATTTTCCCATGTTTTTCTCCTCATAAACCTTCCTTGGGTAAAAACTAACAGAAAACTTAGACGACCCAGATCAGACCATCCGTTCGCAAGTTATGCGCGGTCCCACGTATGCCACTGCATTTATATATATATAGATTAGCCTCATTACACACTTATTTCTGAATTGCCTGTTCGGTATTTTTTGACGAGATTAGAACAGCAGTACGAGTTCGGTAGTTTCGGTAATCGATTTTACTGAGGTTCAGTAAAACAACTGTCAAAATCGTATGGAAAAGGTAAACAATGCATTTTTGCTGAACGAGTTCGGTGCTCAGCAGTTATAATCTCGTCAAAAAATTACCGAACTCGGTAATCAGAATTAAGTGTGTAGGCTAACAAAGTGGTAACAGTAACTAGACAATATTTGCTCGATACTTCAGCAAAAATATTCACTAAACTATTAAATTTTCATCGATTTTTAGCGATTTTTAAAACTGATTCGTAGAATCCCCATCTGCCATGGGGTAAGATGCCACTTCACGAAAACATTCAAAAATTGCGTCCATCAGTTTTCGGGCATTTCCGACTCCTTTTCCGCCCTCTGTCACGCTTTTTCGTATATTCAATAAATGGAGTGTTATCCTCCTCCCCGCAAAACGATGGTCATCATATTTAAATGACCCCTAACATGGAAAGCGTAGACATCAACAACCATGCGCCTCCATGTGTGCCTCAATCTCGTTGGAAACACTTGGCTGGTAATAATATCACCAGAAAAACTTAATTGCAAGCACGAAAAACCGGAAGAGGCCAATTTTCATCGGGAAATCAACAGATTTTTCGTGGGTTTGGTGGCCTAGCTTCTAGAAGAATGTTCGATGCAAACATATCTTGACACCATTCACCTACACAGCAAAAAAATTCTTGTGATATCACATCGTTTTCGATGCACACCAGTCGCGTCGTAAAACTGATGTACAAATTACATCCATTCTACGCAGCAAATCAGCCGCCGCAGCTTGAAAGTGGTTCTAGCAATCGCTAGAACCGGAACGATAGATGAATCATATATAAGTAAAATATTGACATGGATTCGTACACAGATCCGTTGCTTGTGAGGCATATTCCTTACCTCTCGGCTATTTCACCGAGTTGAGAGGTGGATGATAAATGTGATACTGCTTCTGAGTGTTTGCTGGAATGGGTTTGTTGGCACTTTCCGGTGCCAACCAGGGTGTACATAGTGAGTGTGATAAATGTTGGAAAACGATGTAACCGAAAGAAATTACGTTCAAAAATGGATACATCGCCAAAAAATAACGCGCCTGGGTATTACAAAATTATTTGCTGTGTATAGTAATGCACAGCAAATAATTTTGTAATATCCAGGCGCGTAATTTCTGGCGATGTATCCAGTTTTGAACGTAATTTCATTCGGTTACATCGTTTTGCAACATTTATCACACTCACTATGTACACCCTGGTTGGCACCGAAAAGTGTCAACAAACCCATTCCAGCAAACACTCAGAACCAGTATCATATTTATCATCTACCTCTCAACTCGGTGAAATAGCCGAGAGGTAAGGGATACGCCTCACAATCAACGGATCAGTGTACGAATCCATGCCAATATTTTACTTATATATGATTCATCAATCGTTCCGGTTCTAGCGATTGCTAGACCCACTTTCAAGCTGCGGCGGCTGATTTGCTGCGTAGAACAGATGTAATTTTTACATCAATTTTATGACGTGACTGATGTGCATCGAAAATGATGTGATATTACAAGAATTTTTTTGCTGTGTGAGCAAGTTGAGCCATTTTACCCCATCTTGGCATTTTGGGCTTTGTTCCCCTAAATGATGAATAGGCTCGTGTTGATGGCGATGGCACAAATTTTCCAAACGGAGGAGAACGTCCTTCTGTAGCCGACCTACTGATACCTGATACCAGGCTGCACTACTTTCTAAGCACACAACTTTTGGCTGGCGGTCATTGTCATCGAATGACCCGCGGAAGCATGGAAACTCAGCATAATCGTGAACCTTATAGCTGACATTTGGAACTGAACTAAGCAAAGCACTGAAACCAAAACAGTTATTCCACAACACTTCAGTCAGAAATTAAGTCCAATGCATAATATATAGTACATGTCAGGACCGTCCCCACATACTTTGTCGTATACCGTCATAAATTATCTTAATCGACCATTTCCATTACCGCTTCCGCTCACGAGTCCTGACTGAGCATCATGCCTTGCTCCTTTGGACTCACCACGCTATCCTTGTGCATCAGAGTGTAAGCGAGAGAGTGAAATAAACTTCATTTCCATAGAATAATTAATGTTTACATTATTTTAATTGCGTTTTTATGTGTGGTCCGGTTGCCCTGGCCGTTTCCCTCGAGTCCGCGAGAAAAAGCTTCAACGCTCCAGGAATCTTTTTCTTCCGAGCCCGGAGCCTGAGCCAAGTGGTCCAAGTTCATTACCACCCGGGGACGGACGGTCAGAGTCGTCGGTATTTCCTAATTTATCATTTAAATGTGGTGCTCATGATGTCGTTGACAGTGTTTGTGCTGGCTTCCACCACAACGGCGAGCGCGATGGCACGATTCACGGACGCTTTTTCCTAGTTTCCTACTTTTTCTGAGTCCGGGTTTCAATTTTCCGAATGAGCGCGATAAGTGAAAGGATGGCTGACTGACTGGCTGGTGGGTGACAGACCGAGGCTGCGAAAGGTCATGTTCCCCGCCACAGTCAATCTAATTAACGATGCGCTTTTTAGCTGGGGCTTTCCCAGGAACCGACGGGGAGCAAGCGTTGTTCTATTTGCATACCTAGTGGAACCTATATAGTGGAATTACGTACGTGATGCACGTCCAACACAGGGAATCGATAAGGCTCGTAATTGAGTGGCATTATCATTTCGCTACAAACAGCACCGATATGCGAGGTGGTCTGTGCTTGACTAGTGCCGGGAAAATATTCAAATTGGGCGACGAATTTTCTCCCAGTTCGTTCACTTAGCCAACCAAACCAGCCACGGTCAGAGGAAACAGTAATGATACGATTTGAAGAGGGCAATTTTCCGAAATAATAATTCCATCACGGCGCGCCAAATCGAGACAAACGTCCATTCGGCACGCATATAAATAACCAGGTAATAAAATATGCGTCCAAATTGAAAATGGGCAGTTATTTATTGGTCTGGGAATGGGCCTAGCCAACCGGGGCCAGGTGAAGGTTTGTTCCCTGGAAAGTGGAAATCACATTTGCTCACATGTATAACAGTGAAGGTGCTTAGATTTTTGATTTTTTTTTTTGCTACACCACAAAACCTATCCTCCAAAATGTTTGACACTTCCCTGGATTTTTCAGTCTTCTTAAGTAAATCAAACGGCTGTTCACCTCGGACATACTCTCTGAAAAACGAATCTCTGTCGCTGTTTGTCGATGATACCTCAGTTAGGGGTAATACGAGCGCCCACCTCAAGACTGCAAAGAAGCCTGAACGTCGTAAACATCGTTACTTGCGGCCAAGACCCAGATCTTCCCCGACTCAAATTCCCTCAGGTTTATTCCGGCTGAGGATTGCAGTATCACTCTCAATGGCTCCATGGTGCGGAATAGGCAGACGATGCTTGACTCCAAACAGTGAGTAAGCTGATCTTCAGGCAGCAGGTTGATAATACGGTGACAAAATGCAATATCTAGCTGAAGTTGATGTTCCCGCTCATCAACCGGAGATCGATATTATCCAAGCATAAGCTAGCATTCCACAAACAGGTCATCTATCCCGTGATCGAGTACGGCTTGCCTATTTGGGAGAGCTGTGCTAATACCCACCATCTCAAACTCCAACGGATCGAAAACGTTGGACGTCATACGGATGATTTTTAACACTCTACCTCGTTGTTGATACAGAACTCTGACATAGTAAACTTTTCCCGTGCCATTCATTTATTTAGTATTACATCAAATTCAAGATAAAACTGAATCAACAATATTTCTCCATAATACACGGTTCGTGGCTGCCGCTCTCCATCCTCGGTCGCGCCCGATGCTCGCCAAGTCACGCTCCACCTGGTCCGCCCATCGTGCTCTCTGCGCTCCACGCCTTCTTGTGCCAACCGGATCTGTTGCAAACACCAGCTTTGCAGGGTTGTTGTCCGGCATTCTTGCAACATGCCCTGCCCACCGTATCCTTCCGGCTTTGGCCACCTTCTGGATGCAGGGTTCGCCGTAAAGTGAAGCGAGCTCGTGGTTCATTCTTCTCCGCCACACACCGTTCTCCTGCACACCGCCGAAGATCGTCCTTAGCACGCGTCGCTCGAAAACTCCGAGTACTTGCAGGTCCTCCTCGAGCATGGTCCATGTCTCGTGCCCGTAGAGGATTACCGGTCTTATTAGCGTTTTGTACATGGTGCATTTGGTGCGTGGGTGAATCTTTTTCGACCGCAGTTTCTTCTGGAGCCCGTAGTAGGCCCGACTTCCGCTGATGATGCGCCTCCGAATTTCACGGCTCACGTTGTTGTCAGCCGTCAGTAAGGATCCGAGGTAGACGAATTCCTCCACCACCTCGAAAGTATCCCCGTCTATCGTAACATTACTACCCAGACGGATCCGGTCGTTTTCGGTTCCGCCTACCAGCATGTACTTTGTTTTTGAGGCATTCACCACCAGTCCGACCTTTGCTGCTTCGCGTTTCAGGCGGGTGTACAGCTCTGCCACCGTTCCAAATGTTCTGGCAATAATGTCCATGTCGTCCGCAAAGCACACAAATTGTCCGGATTTTGTGAAAATCGAGCCCGGCTCGTCGCATCACACCTTCCAGAGCGATGTTGAACAGTAGGCATGAGAGTCCATCACCTTGTCGCAGTCCCCGGCGAGATTCGAATGAACTAGATAGTTCACCCGAAACCCTTACGCAGTTTTGCACACCGTCCATCGTTGCTTTAATCAGTCTAGTCAGCTTCCCAGGAAAGCCGTTTTCGTCCATGATTCTCCATAGCTCTGCGCGGTCTATACTGTCGTATGCCGCTTTGAAGTCGATGAACAGGTGATGCGTTGGGACCTGGTACTCACGGCATTTCTGGAGGATTTGCCGTACGGTGAAGATCTGGTCCGTTGTCGACCGGCCGTCGATGAAGCCGGCTTGGTAACTTCCCACGAACTCATTTGTTTTTGGTGACAGACGACGGAAGATGATCTGGGATAGCACTTTGTAGGCAGCATTCAAAATAGTGATCGCCCTGAAGTTCTCACATTCCAAATGGTCGCCTTTCTTGTGAATGGGGCAGATTACCCCTTCCTTCCACTCCTCCGGTAGCTGTTCGGTTTCCCAGATCCTGACTATCAGCCGATGCAGACAGGTGGCCAACTTTTCTGGGCCCATCTTGATGAGTTCAGCTGCGATACCATCCTTACCAGCTGCTTTGTTGGTTTTGAGCTGGTGAATGGCATCCTTAACTTCCCTCAGCGTGGGAGTTGGTTCATTTCCGTCCTCCGCTGCACTGGCGTCGTCGTTTCCTCCGTTGCCGTGGGCTCCCGTGCCTACGTTCTCCACGCCGTTCAGGTGCTGATCGAAGTGCTGCTTCCACCTTTCGATCACCTCACGTCCGTCCGTCAAGAGGCCTCCGTCTTTATCCCTGCATATTTCGGCTCGCGGCACGAAGCCGTTGCGGGATGCGTTGAGCTTCTGATAGAACTTCCGTGTTTCTTGGGAACGGCACAGCAGTTCCATTTCTTCACACTCCGCTTCTTCCAGGCGGCGCTTTTTCTCCCGAAAGAGGCGGGTCTGCTGTTTCCGCTTCTGTTTATAACGTTCCACGTTCTGACGAGTCCCTTGCTGCAGCATTACCGCCCTCGCTGCATTCTTCTCCTCCAAAACCGTTCTGCACTCTTCGTCGAACCATTCGTTCCGTCGATTCCGTTCCACGTACCCGATGGTGCTCTCGGCTGCGTCGTTGATGGCTGCTTTCACTGTACTCCAGCAGTCCTCTAGAGGGGCCTCTTCGAGCTCGCCCTCTTCTGGCAACGCAGCCTCGAGATTCTGCGCGTATGCTGAGGCGACATCCGTTTGCTTCAATCGCTCTAGGTTGTACCGTGGCGGTCGCCGGTACCGTACATTGTTGATGACGAAGAGTTTTGGGCGCAGTTTGACCATCACCAGATAGTGGTCGGAGTCGATGTTGGCGCCACGATAGGTCCTGACGTCGATAATGTCGGAGAAGTGCCGTCCGTCAATCAGAACGTGGTCGATTTGAGATTCCGTCTGCTGTGGTGATCTCCAGGTGTAACGATAAGGGAGGCTGTGTTGGAAAAAGGTGCTACGTATGGCCATATTTTTGGAGGCGGCGAAATCAATGAGTCGTAGGCCGTTTTCGTTCGTCTGCTGGTGGGCGCTGAACTTACCAATCGTCGGTCTGAGTTCCTCCTCCTGGCCTACCTGAGCGTTCAAATCTCCCATGATGATCTTGACGTCGTGGCGACGTGGACAGCGATCGTACTCGTGTTCGAGCTGCGCGTAAAATGCGTCCTTGTCATCATCAGTACTTCCGGAGTGTGGGCTGTGCACGTTTATTATGCTGAAGTTGAAGAATCGGCCCTTGATCCTCAACCTGCACATTCTTTCGTCGATCGGCCACCAACCGATCACGCGCCTCTGCATATCACCCATCACGATGAAAGCTGTTCCCAGCTCGCGTGTGTTGCCGCAACTCTGGTAGATGGTATGATTACCTCTAAACGTTCGCACCATGGATCCTGTCCAACACACCTCCTGCAGCGCTACGATGCCGAACCCGCGGTCCTTCAGTAGATCGGCGAGTATGCGGGTGCTCCCAATGAAGTTGAGAGATCGGCAGTTCCACGTACCGAGTTTCCAATCGCAAGTCCTTTTTGTTCGCTGTGGTCGTTGCCGTTGGTCTCGGTTCGTATTATTCTGTTGCTGATTTTCCGTTACAATGGTTTTTTACGGCTGGCTCGTAGGGCCTGACACCAACCCCCTACTTTCCGGAGGACCATAGTGCACAGTTGAGCTTAGAGTCCTTCCCTGGCACTCGGACGTAGATCAGCCGCCCCTAACATGGGGATCAGACGCTGTTGTGAGCCGCTCCTCCTGGAGAACAGACGCTCAGGTTTGCCGAAGCACCTGCCGTGCCACTCGTGGGAATTAAAATGACTTCACAACAACACAAATTCGAACTATAAATAGCTTCAGACTCTAGTTTAATTTAAAAACACTTCACTAATACTTTACTTTTGCAAAAGAAAATAAAAAATGAATAACTCTTTTAAAGAAAAACTAGAAAGGACGAGCAAATTCCTTTTAATTCTACTACTGTGCTTATCTTCGGACAGATAGGCCTATTTCGTCTGTGACTTACAGACTTCTTCAGTGTCAAGAGCACTTGACACTGAAGAAGTCTGTAAGTCACAGACGAAATAGGCCTATCTGTCCGAAGATAAGCACAGTAGTAGAATTAAAAGGAATTTGCTCGTCCTTTCTAGTTTTTCTTTAAAAGAGTTATTCATTTTTTATTTTCTTTTGCAAAAGTAAAGTATTAGTGAAGTGTTTTTAAATTAAACTAGAGTCTGAAGTAACAAGTTCTACTAAAAGCTCTAAAGTAATAGTAAAGTATAAATAGCTACTGTAGGACTCTAGCATGGCGGACCAAGGAGGTAGTGGTAGTGGCTAGGTTAACCCCTTTACTAGCGGCTTGTCTCCGTAAAAGAGTGCAGATGGAGGAGCAGGGATCTAGTTTGTCGGGTGAGGTATTGGACGGAGCGTGGTCATAAAGAAGAAGCGAGATAGGCTCTCTGCAGCGGAGGTCGCTGCGCAGCAGCATGACTCCATCATTGACTTTGCGTCTGCGAACTCTAATATTAACAAACACCTCAAGCAGGTTTCCAGTCACCCAATGATGTTGAATAAGATGTTAAAGTGGAGGTGATATGCGTACATACATGCGCCTAAATGAAGGCATGCATTCATATGGCCTAAACTTTATCATCTTATGCAACATCTTATACGATTACTGGATGTATGGGTCCTTATTAGACTTTGGAAGTCAATGATGGTGGCCAGGCAGGACCACCTGAAACTCGTGGCAACTGCGGCAGCGGCAGAACCCGCGAAGTCAAAGGTTCCGATGTCTACACAGATGGAGGCCTTTGCTTTCGCTTGTAGAAATGGCCGACCCGTTCCGGATCGAAGGGAAAGGGGGATTCCGACCACTGATTGGTCCTCAGTAACCACAAGATAGGCCTGGTCAGGGGGAGGCTGATTAGTCTAAGTACTCGGAAGTCTTGAAGGCGGAGGAGAAGCGACGCCAAGCCCACGTATCTAGGAGCTGACATGCGCAGTATTAAACGTACAAGTGCAAATGAAACGATTCTCGAGCTCAAGCGCAACAAGGAACGCAAGGACGTTGTCTCTAAATGTTTGGCGGAAGAAGTCCTTTGAGAGGGCGTTTAGATGAGGGCTTTTACATTGGAGGCGACTCTGAAGGTAAAAAACCTAGAGGAGATCACTAACGCGGAAGAGCTCGTCACGGAAGAAAGGCCCTGACAGGAGCAACTTGTGTAGGCGATGCGGTGGCGAAGGCCACAAGGCACAAAAAGGTACGATTCCACCGATCTGTTGATTGGTACCGGGAAATCCATGGACAGCAGGCACCCAATGGGAGGTTCAAGGTACCCGGCCTTCAGAAGAGCCATAATTGACAAATCACAAACCACTGTAACGCAGTCCAGCAACTGATTCATCAGGCAGTTTCTGAGTGCGGGATGGATATCGCCATCATATCGGACCCGCGGACCTATCGCGGATATGTATGGACGACGGGTGAATACCCCGTCCAGGAGTTGATGTCTACTACTTACGAGGCCTTTGAAGCCGCCAAAGTATTCGGGATTTTCTTCTCGAGCAGTTCACGCAGATGCTGGATTGTATGACGGGTATGACAAAGGGTTTACAGGGCGAAGGCCAGTGGTGATAGTGGATCACGGTGTGCCAAAAACCGTTATTAACAAATAAAAATGTCCACCCAAGTGGCACCCGGCATTCGAAAGATATACTATTCTTGTATCTTCTCTGAAATTTTGAAAATGTTTCATCGAGGGAAACTAAAGTTTTTGTGTTTTTAAGATTTTGAGCCATTTCTAAGGATTTTCTTATATGAGTAAATTTGCACGCACGGTGTGCCTGATACCACTATTAACAAATAAAAATGTACCCAAAACTCACACCCGGCGTTCGAAAGGTATACTATTTTAGTATCTCCTCCGAAAATTTTGAAAATGTTTTATCGAATTAAACCAAAGTTTTTACTGTTTGAAAATTTTCATAGAATTAGCTCATATATGGGAATATTGTAATACGATGCTCTTCAAATCTTAAATAAATAATAACACTGCTAAACAAAATTACAAAAAAAACTTCGTATTATGAGATGAGAAAAAAAACAGTGATTTGGAACACTAGAAGTGTCATAGTGAAAGAATTTTCGTAAAATATTGGAACGGGACTTCACAGTTCAAGACCGAAGTTTGAATTGAGAACTTGGGGTGTTCAATTTACATACGCATTAGAGTTTCTAGGGTCCCAAACCCCTATCATTTTTCCTCATCCCATTACGTGAACTAGTGTTGAACGTTGTCATGAGTTTCACAAATTCCAAAAGTACAATAAATATTCAAGCAACTTCTCTGAAAAATTGGCAACATTTTTTTTATCTGTATTAACGAGATTTTTAGCCATAGGCTAGTTCATCTCGGGACCCATGCTTTACTTCCCTTCCGAAGGAAGAACTCACATTGTGTGAGTTTGTCGGGAGTGGGATTCGATCCCAATTCCTCGGCGTGGTAGTCAAGTGTTCTAAACATCACACCAGGTCCGCTCCACATTTGGCAACAATTCATTGAGAGGAATGTTAATTACCGTAGTTTGATAATCTAATTCATAGTTCTACCTGCTACTCAAATACAAATAAAAATGTGGCACGCCATGAGCGTTGATTACATAAACTTTTCAAGTGTTTGGCACCGTTTTTTTTTAAGCACGGTCTAAATATGTTGGTATCTTGTCGGTGAATTTGAAAACGTTTCATGGTAAAACGAGAGTTAAACTGAATTAACAGCCCTATGTTTTGGTATTCCTAGGAAGCTATATAAATTGTTGGTATAATGTTTAGGATATTGAAGCTTTTAAAGTAAACCCAAATGCTAATCGTTTTTCTACCCGGCTTTTATACGTCATTTTACAAACGTGTCTTCCGTGAATTTAGAAGTTTTACATTTGAATGATCATCAGTAACAACACTTTTAAGTTTTGATTTCAATGTCATTGGAGATTTGCATACTATCGCTCTATCTATAAACACGTTAAAAACACCTATTGAGTTTGGAATAGATTCGCAAAAAATGTGATATATAATCAAAGTTTTAGATGAGTTACAAATATATATTCATTGCGAGGAATGATTAACATGAGAAATTGAAATAATATTATATGAAGTTACTACATTTTCAATATACTTTATCATAGCTTATATTTACAAACCACTGTAATTTGCGATCGTTTCAATGAAATGTTGTCAAATTTTCAGAGAAGTTGTTTGAATGTTGGATCTTTGGAATGGTGTTTGTGATTTTTTTATACTTTATGATGTTTATGATTTGAAGAGCCAATGAAACATCATATGGCAATATTGCCATATATGAGCTTATTCTATGAGAATAGAGGAAAATCTTCAAACAGTAAAAACTTTGGTTTCCCTCGATAACACTTTTTCAAATTTTCGGAGGAGATACTAGAATAGTATATCTTTCGAACGCCGGGTGTGAGTTTGGGGTACATTTTTATTTGTTATTAGTGGTATCAGGCACACCGTGCGTGCAAATTTACTCATATAAGAAAATCCTATAGAAATGGCTCAAAATCTTCAAATCACAAAAACTTTAGTTTCCCTCGATGAAACATTTTCAAAACTTCAGAGAAGATACTAGAATAGTATATCTTTCGAATGCCGGGTGCCACTTGGGTGGACATTTTTATTTGTTAATAACGGTTTTTGGCACACCGTGGGATGACTTCAATGCCTGGACCGTGGGATGGGGAAGCCGGTTTTACGAACCAGCGTGGTCAGATCCTGCTGGAGGCACTGGCCATGCTAATTGCACAGCGCAACATTTTTTTGTCTCAAGAGCAAACTTATGTGTCTCCGAAGGATTTTGGGCCGCTGAATCCGAATCCGAACTCAGATTTGCTCCAACACGTCACAATTTTGAGCTATACCTCAATTTATAGGGCAAAATGTGCGATTTCCCGAGCAGAAGAGAATAACAACAGCATAACAAAATGCGTTATTTTGGCAAAATAACTGCATAATGGAATTAAATATTTTTATGTTATTGACATAACATATTGAGTTATAAACTTGTATGTCATAAGCGGCAAAATAACAAGTCACATAACAAAAATTTGTTCCTGGAAAATCAATATAATAACATGTTTTGTTAGTGTCAATAACAACTTAATAACAGTGAATTTGGGAAATATTTCAATAACAAATTTTGTTATTAAAGAGTTATTGATAACATCCCGAAAGCAAAATTAGTTATGATATCAAACAATTGCACATGTTGTTGAATAGGATGCTAAAGTGGAGGCAATATGCGTACACTTTACCCGTGGTTAAATGAAAGCATGTACGCATATGGCCTCCACATTAGCATCCTTTTCTACATCTTATATGACTTCGTGTTGGCTGAGAATGCTATACATATTTAGACCAGCATGTGAGAATAACGGAACAGTCATTGTGAACTTAAGTTTCTCTCTTCCCTCATAGGCGTATTTTAGACTATGCATGTAATCTTTTATCACAAATAGGTAGATCCGACTTCATCCTCTGGAACGACAGGGAAAACATGTGAAAATATAAAATATTTCTGAAAAATCCCATTCAAAACCATCTACAATTTTGGATTCAGCTGTCTGTATTAGCTTCGTTCAAACAAGTTTACTAAATTAGTTTGACATTTTTATCATTGAAATTCTCATGTCAAATGCGGAATCTGGAACGTCCCTTTCAAACCCCACCTTCAATATCGTCGCTATGTTCACGTTTTGATGTATGTAGGGTGCTGCACCACTTGGGCAGTGGCTGATATTTTGGGAACTTTTCAGCTACAACTCAGTCAATTTCAAACCTCGCGGCGCCCAGCAGGGACTTGGTTTTGTACACATTACAGCACCTCCATGTCACGTAATATACCACACCTCTTAACAAATATGATACCGTAAGCATAACTCGCGAAATACTGTAAATAACGTTGTTGAATGACGTAGGATTTATTTCAAAACTTGTTTAAGTTTTGATAGCAATAGCATATCAATGATACACTCTTAATAATACAATAATAATCAAACTTGTTCCACAACAAAATGTAATATTGAAATATTATTTAATGACTGTATACCAATAGTTTGGTCATAACAAAATAAGATTGTCCAACAAAACATGTTATGGAAACGTAATGCCTTGATAATACAATAATAACAAAACGAGATATAAAAACAGGTTTTGTAATTTCGTAGTTATTAATTTGATATTCCCCTCTGCTCGGGTTTGGGCTTTTTTGATTGCAAGCCATTAAGCATGGAAATATTTTTTTTAAGCAATCAAAAGGTTAATTGGTCAATTAACATCTAAATTAACGACTCATGCAAAATATTTCGTTTTACCTAATCAAATCCGATAGATTTAAGCATTTTATATTAGTATGAAAACTTGCATGCAACTTTTGAAGGGTGACTTGTATGGGAAATATCGTACCTAACATAAATCGCTTAAAACTATCAAATTCGATTTGGTAAAACGAAATATTTTGCATGAGTCGTTAATTTGGATGTTTATTGACCAATTAACCTTTTAATTGCTTAAAAAAAAATATTTCCATGCTTAATGGCTTGCAGTCAAAAAAGCCCAAAATCGCACATTTTGCCCTATAAATTGAGGTATAGCTCAAAATTGTGACGTGTTGGAGCAAATCTGAGGCCGGATTCGGATTCAGCGGCGCAAAATCTGTCAGAGACACATAAGTTTGTTCTTGAGACAGACCAAAAGTTAATTTTTGTTACGCTGTGTTGTCGGTCTGGCTAATGTCGGTACCAAAATGACCTTTGGTCGGAACGGAGCGGAGTTGATTATCGATGTTACTTTTGGAAGTCCTGACCTAACAAGCAGTTTAAACTGGAGGGTAGATGATGGTTATACTCAGAGTGATCACCTGGCGTTTCGGGCTAGGTGGCGGATACGGCGAACACGGACTGAGGAAGAGTGAAACGAACGGCAGGTGGTGTTCGTCGCTGCTAAAGTCGCGCTGCAAACTGAGATAAGGGCAAGCAGGGGCCTGCTTTGAGGGTCTCTGTAAAAGTGTCAATGCGAATCCATGGGGTGATGCCTACAGGATCGTGATGGCCAAGACGAGAGGTGTAATGGCTCCTACAGAGCAATCTCCAGAGATGTTGAAGGGGATCATCGAGGGGCTTTTCCGCGTCATGATCTTAAATAGTCCTTGGCCTCCTTTCGTAGGACATCCGGGGACTAGGGCTAGCGAGGGAGAGGGTCACCGGTCAGGAAGTTGCGGGGCTAGAAAAGTCCCTTAGCGTAGGTGACGCTCCAGGTCCGGACGAAATTCGGAACTTGGCCTTAAAAATAGCTATTGCAGAGGCTCCCTAGATGTTTAGGTTTTTGCTATGAAGAAATGCCTAGACGAGGGAGTTTTCCAAGAGGTTTGGAAGCGGTAGAGCCTCGTTCTACTCTTTATTACACCAACGAACCTAACCTCAAAATGACTGACAACTCTCAGGTCATTCTGACAGTTGTACCACGAGTTCTTTCTATGGCTCTATGTCCCCACTGGGACTTGGTCTGCCTCGCTTCAACTTATATATTGTGAGGCAAGAACAATGATACACTATGCCCAGGGAGTCGAGAAAATTTTCCCGACTCGAACAGAAATCCAACCCACCGTCTCCGGATTGGTGATCCATAGCATTCACCACTACGCTAACTGGAGACCTCACTACTACTTGGTCTACTTGGTTGGATCCGAATCCGTGGTATGCTATGAAGTCCTCTGTAAGGTTAGGGGTAGACGTTCTGTCAGATTCAATGCTGTAGCATGACTAGTGACTACCCACGTTACACTTTGCTCCAAAATCTTTAGTGCTCTTGTCTGTCCCACGATAATAGCTACTTCGAATGTATTGCACTGCAGTATTTCTTCAATAAGTCACCCTTATCTGTTTGCCTCTGGATTCTGACATCATCTGATTTTTTTTTTATTTTTTAAAGCTAATTCTACACTTATTTTCTGATTGAATCAGTCGTACTGAGGTATCGTACACAGTTGATGACGAAGAGTTTTGGTAGTAGTCTGAATCAATGTTGGCGCTACAACGAAGAAGTGACATTCGACAATCAGCACAAAGTTGATTCACGAATTCGTCAATAGTCGATAAGGGAGACTGTAATGAATGTGGATACAACGAATGTTTATATTCTTGCAGGCGACAAAATCCTTACCACTTTCCAATTATCATTCAAACCAGAAAACCAAATCCAAGACATCAGACTTTCACTGAGTGAAAGAACACATTAGCCGGCCCCACAGAGAAGCACCGAAAGAATCTTTTTTGACGGGAAAAACTTTTCCAGATCTCCCTCAGGAAATCATGTTTGCAAAGATTGAATAACATCGCTAATTGATTTAATCCACAGCCCCTCATTTGCGATACGGGGGCAAATTTCCGCTCATCGCCGGAAACAACAACCACAGCCTCATACGAAGATAACACGCACTGCATCGAGTTACTACAACCCGGGAAGGAAGCTCCGTGTACGTGATTTGTTTGCTGAACTAATGTAATTTTGCGCGAAAGTTGAAGCGAATCTCATCAATCTTTAACGTGTTCTTGGCTTTAGAACACTCCGAAAAGCAATGCTGTTATACCGTTTGCGCTATACTTGAGATGAGATATCAATTTCAGCAGGAACGAAGAACGATGTGTGCACCTTGAAGAGAAAATTGCGAGAGAAAATGCATTACGGTCGATAAATTAACTGCCCGACAAAGTTTTGGACGACTAATGGAAATTGATGGGTTTTTATCGATTCGGTGTTGTTCTTTCAGTGGTTGGTATGTTCGAAGGGACAGCAATTTAGTATAATGTTATCGTCCGTTTTTGTTATGTAAAGCGGATCCTTTTGATTCTGTAAGGAGATTTCGGCCTAATTTCGGAACTTTTCTTTTCAATTGGTATTGTCCCAACTTTCCGCATCATTTACACAAATTTTCTTTTAAGTCGCGATAATTTACCCCCATCTTCAACTTTCTCACAAATCTACAATGTTCAAAGCACAAGATCTGAAGAAACTCTAAAGCCATGGCGCTCGCTTTCAGCAACCTCCATCCGCCACCACCACAGCTGAGACTAATAAAATGGCGCTAAAATACTGCCCTCCCGCATGCAACTCTATCCCGAGAACCCCGCAGCTAACTAGGACCAACTCTCAGACCCAGCAGCTGCTCCGAAGCTGGGAAAAAGCTCGTAACACAAAGCCAAAACACAATCAAAAAGTTTATCGTTATCAGTGAGCGTGAAAATCGGGCACCAAACGAAATGCAGACGAGGAAAAACACTAAGAAAGAACCCGGCAGTTGCTTAAAACCCTATCCTTTCGGTCGGATCTCCGACGCCGCCGACCAGCCAGCCAGCCAACCAAGAGTTAACCTTCGCCACAGTCCCCATCATCAGCACCCGCGCGGACAAACGAACCAAAAAGATTAATATAAGAAACAGACTTTTTTAATTACGTTCCGTTTGTTCGCATTTCCTTCTGGGCGCACCCATTTCCCACTGCGGACTTTCACTTTCAGTCAGTTTTATTTTTTCTTTCTTGCTGCTGGGATTTTCTTCCCGCACATTGCCGCCGCCTTGGGAGAAACGAAATCACCAGCCCGCATATAATTCCGCAGCAGCCTTAGCCTTCCACACCACAACACCCCCCGTATACGAACTGCTCCAAGGGGAGCGGAAAAGTTTCGCGTGCCAACCCGGTCGGGGATGAAGAACGGAGATTTCTTTATTTGAAGATTGGATTAAATACTTACGGAGCTGCTTTTCCGGCGGTTTTTGGGCTCTTCTCTATAAAGGCACTATGTATAAGAGTGCGGATTTTTATTGGCACCAGGGAACGTGAACCACGAAACAGAGAAAAATTTTCATGATGGTGGAACAAAACCGCGTACAAGAGAAGCTTTGGCCTGGAAGTGCGGGATTTTGAATTTCGGCTAGAACGTTGTCTGTATAATGTTTTCTTTCCAAAAGATGTTTCGAAAAAAGGACCACCTGGATATTGGAGGAGTACGAGGAAACAGAACTACTGTGCGGTATCCCTGCTGTGACTTTATAATGCTGGGGTCATCCTGAAAAACTAGTTTGAGGTGATTCAAAGGACGAAGCAGTTTAATGCCATGGAAACTGTGAAACTTGGAAACATAGACACAAAGGTTTATGGTCGTATAGTGTATCCATACAGGATCGAATAACAAAATTGAATTAAGAATATACACCATTATTAGGTCATACGGATGTTCCAAGAGTTCCTTGAGCTAAATCCATGAGCCTTGAGATCCACGAGCATAGTTGGTCATCTTACTTTAGTGTCTAAATCTTATAAATCTCCCAAAAGATTTATGAAGTTGACTCCTGTTACATCATTACATCGCCGCTATAACAAATGACGCATCTCTCTTGCTGCATCTTTGATGCAACAATACGACTCAGCAGCAAACCCAAACCCGAAAATTCAACTAGAGATTATTCAAAAATAAAGCCAGGAACTGTAGAAGTTCTCCTGAGATTCCCCAAGGAATTCCTCATGGGATTTCTTCCGGGTCCCGATGGAAATTCCCTCAAGAATACCTCCAGGGATTCAAACGAGGAATTCCTTCTGTGATTCATTCAGTAACAACTTCAGGGAAGATTTTAAAAATGATTCCAAGATTTCTTCTTGGTATGTCTTTAGGATTTCCTTCTGGAATTCTTTCTGAATCTCCTCTAAGACTTCCTCCAGGAACTGTTTATATATTAAGATTTCCTTACTAATTCATCATGGGATTTCAGCGATTCCTTTGGTACTTCCTCCTGGGATTTCTTCAGAAATACGTCCTAAAATTCTCTCATGAATTGATCCTTAAATTCTTGTAGGAATTCTTCCTGGAATTCCTCCAGGAATTTTTCAAGGGATTCGTCCAAACATTCCTCCAGGCATTTTTCCTAATATTCCTCCAGGAATTCCAACAAGAATTCCTCCAGGAAGTACCCCAGGAATTTCTTCAGAAATTCCTCCACGGGTTACTCCAGGAATTGCTCCAGGAATTCCTTCGAAAAGTCCTACTCCTCCAGGAATTTCTCCAGGAAATCCTCTAGGGATTCCTATAGAGATTACTACAGCAATTTCTCCAGGAAATTTTTCAGGGATTCCTTCAGAAATTCCCTCAGGAATTCCTACTAGAATTTATTCGGACATTATTCCAGGTATTCCTTAAGGCATTCATCCAGGAGTTTCTCCAGAAGTGCTTCCTGAGGTTCCGCCAGGAGTTCCTCCAGGCATTCTTCCAGGATTTCACCCAGGCATTTCTCCTGATACTCCTCCAGGAATTCCACCAAGAATTTCTACAGGAATTACCCCAGGTATTTCTTCAGGAATTGCTCCAGGAGTTTCTCCAGGAATTGCGTAGAAAATTCATACAGTAATTCCTCCAAGAATTTCTCCGGGAAATCCTCCAGGGATTCCTCCATAAATAAATTAGGTAATTTCTTCAGAAATTCCACCTGGAACTTTCCAGGCATTCCTCCGAGAATTCTTCCAGGGTTTCCTTCAGGAATTTCTTCTCCAGGAATTCCTTCAAAAACATTTTCAAAGATTTCGCAAGGGATTCCTCCAGAAATTCTACCAGGAATTCTTCCAGTTATTTACCAGGAATACCTTCAGGGATTCCTCTAAAGATTCTTCCAGAGATTCCTCTAGGAACCCTTCCTAGAATTCCTCCTGGAATTGCTCCAGAAAATCCTCTGGGAATTCCTCTAGAAATTTCTTTAAAAAAAATCTCCGGGGATTCTTTCCAGAATTCTTCTAGAGATTCCTAAATAATGCAGGGTTTCAGGGTTTTCTCCAGGAAATCTTACAGAATTTTCTCTTGGAATTCCTCCAGGGTTTCCTCCTGGTATTCCTGCAGGAATTCCTCTACGGATTCCTCTTGGAATGCATCTAGGGATTGTTCCAGGAATTCCTCCAGAGGTCCGTTCCAGAATTCCTCTAGAGATTCCACCAGGAATTCATCTAGGAATTCATCCAGGGATTGCTTCAGGCATTTGTCCCGGAAAATTCCTCTATCGATTTCTCCAGGAGTTCCTCCAGGCATACTTCCGGAATATCTCTCCAACAATTTCTCTAGGAATTAAGCCCATATAGCCGAGGCGGTAAACGCACGGGTATTCAGCATGACCATGTTGAGGGTGACGGGTTCGATTCCCGGTCGGTCCAGGATCTTTTCGTAAAGGAAATTTCCTTGACTTCCTTGGGACTTCCTTCGTGCCTGCCACACGATATACACATGCAAAATGGTCATTGGCAGAGGAAGCTCTCAGTTAATAACTGTGGAAGTGCTCATAGAACACTAAGCTGAGAAGCAGGCTTTGTCCCAGTGAGGACGTTACGCCAAGAAGAGAGAGAGGAATTAAGCCAGAAATTTGTCCAGAAGTTCCTCCAGGATTTCCTCTAGAGATTTTTCTAGGAATTGCTTCAGGGATTTCACAATGAATCTCTCTAGGAGTTCTACAGGAATTCTTCCAGAAATGCCTTCAAGGATTCCTCCAGAAATTTATAAACGAATTCCTCTAGGAATTCCTCAACAGATTTCTTCAGAAACTTGTGCATGGATTCACCCCATAATTGTTCTAAGGATCCCTACAGGGTTGACTCCAAGCATACCTGTAGGAATTTCTCCTCTAGGGATTTCTCCAGGAATTCCTTCAGGGATTGCTTCGGGAGTTCTTTCAGGGAATTCCTGTGGTAATTTTTTCAGAAATTTCTCAAAATATTGTTCAAAAAGTTATTCAGGGGTTCGGTCAGAAACATAAGAAATCCGTCCATCATCTTTTACAGGGATTCACCTAATATTTTTCCTGGGTTAGCCGAAGATTTTTTTAAATAATTTAAAAATTCCCAGAGAAATTCCTTCAGTGATTTGTTTTGGAATTCTTTAAGATAATTTCAGAAGGATACAGGAGCCAGGAAGTTCTCAAAGAAGTCATCCAGGAATTCTTTGACATTTATCTCCGATAAATCTTTAAGGAGTTCATCCACCTATTTATTCAGAAATTCATCCATGAATTTCTTTAAGTATACCCCCAGCAGCTCCATATATTATTTCCATATATATTTCAGAAATATATCGTGCTATTTTTTTCACAGTTACTGTAACTTACTTTAAACATATAAGTACTTATATGCTAGAGGCGCTTTTGGACATTCCTCCACGAACTCCACGAAATCCTTCAGGAATTCACCCAGGTTTATCTTTCCGGAAATCTTGCCCAGAGGATATGTAAGGAAGAGTTTGGCTGGAATGCATGCCCGTTCCAACGGCTATCACCCATATCGTCTGGGAGCTAAAGAGGAGGTGGCGCGTGGGCTCGGAGAATGGCAAGTTCAGATGCGGTAAAGAAGGTGGTCTAGGGGTTCGGGGTCGGCTTTGTAGGTCATACCGGTGGCCTGCGGTCGAAACCGACCCTTACAGCGATTAAGTGGCCGCGGAGAGGAAGTCCTGGTGGTGTTGCTGTCGTGGCATCGGCCTACTGGGTTGGATCAGAGCCCGAGGTTGGAAAACGGTCCCCGGTAAGGGTCAAGGAAGGTGAAGACCCTGCTGTCAGCAACCTTCTGGTGCAGCTAAAAGGGCTTGGAGGGTAGTGATACCCTTGCTTTGCGGGCAAGTCAGATCTGGTTGTACGTAGGCATCAGTTCTTGATGTCTGCAAAACAGTTAGGCGCCGGCACGGGGCTGACCCTGTCCGCCTTCCGAGGACAAAGGGAGTGGTGATGGACTCTCCTAAACGAGTTATCGTTGTTCGTTGCTGCAGGCTACGCAGCTAACCTTGAGGATGCGATGTGCACTAGCGCCTCTCTGAAGCGATGCCTTCTTGGTGGTTCCGGAGAGATGAAGGGTTTGGCGACCATAGGATTGTTGTTTAGTGGTTCGAGGAGAGAGTAGTCCTTGCTTTTACTTTTGTTGTAGTAGACGGCCTTAACCCCACACTACCCGAACCTTCCTGTTTGGGTATCTGTTAGCAGATTTTCCCCCTATGGTTCAGAAGGAAAAAAAGGCATCTTTTGCGAACTTATGAAATGTATGAATGATCAATCTGATTATCGTAAAATCTGTTCTGCTGTATGCCAGTAAATCTGGCGTGTATCAGTGGAAACACTCAACGGCAGGGTTGCCACACATACAGATTAATCTGTATTTTACAGATTTTACGGAAATTTTCCGATACAGAATCTGTATATACAGAATTACAGATTTTTTTGAAAACTTAGAAATTATACAGATTTCACAGATATGGTTACAGATTTTCTGAAAAACAATACTGATTTATACAGGATTTTGAGCCAAAGTCAAAATACAAATTTTGGATATTGCAGTCAACAAAAAAATCAGCGTTACAAACCCAGTTGGAGTTATAAATACTTGGATTTTCTTTGTTTCTTAGTCGATTTTTTGCCTCTTTCTCGATAATTATTGATACAGATTAACCGTTATGTGTCCGACAAAATTTTTGCTTTTTTCTACACCATGCTTTTTAAATGGGCGCTGGGTACCCGGGTACCCTGTCGGCCACATAAGGGTTAAAAGTACAGATTGTTTGCTTTGAAATGCAGATATACAGATTTTTTACGACCAATATGCAGATTTAAATGTGGCAACCCTGCTCAACGGTTAGTCTTCATTGATAGATTCAATCTATAGATCTCCAACGAGGAGCTCCATCGTCTATGTAATCAAGAGCCGATAACAACAGATAATCGGGAGCGAAAGTAGAAGTGAGTCAGCCACTCTCTACGCAGGGACGGGAACAAAATCCGCAAACAAGCATTAGGTTGGAGCCCAGCAGGACATCGCTGCCATGGCTCCAGAGGGTCATGGCGGCGCACCTTCAACAAAGAAATGAAGGTACATATACCAAAACGGTAGGTAACGAGTCGGGACAGCCTAAAAAAAATACCTAAATTCGTTACCTAAATGGATTCAGTTCATTGCCTAAATGGATTTGAAGATTGCAAAGAAGTTTAAGAAGGGCGAGTGACCTAGAGATTTAAAGGGGGACATGCGGGGTTTCAGATGGATTTCATGCGTGGTTACATGAGGGGTGGGGGGGCTTCAGGTGTATTTTCGGGGAGTTTAGAAGGGTCTCAGTTGCGTTACATGGGATCCAATGAAGATTTCGAGGGCATTTCAGAAAGCTTCAGAGGATTTTCGGCGAGTTTCAGAGGCGTTACGTAGGCGTTTCTGAAGGTTTCTGAGGGTCTCTAGTGAGTTTTCAAGGAAGTTTTACAGGGAGTTTAATGACATTTCAGACAGCTTCAAATAAATTTTGGCGAGTTTCAGAGACGTTACTCAGGCGTTACGTAGGCGTTTTTTAGAGTCTCTGAGGGTGTCAGGTGCGTTACATGGGGTCCGAGTAGGTTTTAGGGGGATTTTGAAGGCATTTCAGACAGCTTCAGAGAACTTTTGGCGATTTTCAGAGGTGTTACGAAGGCGTTTTCGGTGGTTTCTGAGGGTATCAGGTGCGTTATATGGGGTCCGAGGGGGTTTAAAGAGGATTTCAAAGGCATTCCAGAAAGCTCCAGATGATTTTAAGCGAGTTTCAGAGGCGTTACTCAGGCGTTACGTACGTTTTTTCATGGTTTCAGAGGGTATTAGGTGCGTTACATAATGTCCAAGGGTGTTTTAGGGGGATTTCAAGGGAGTTTTAGGAAGCTTCAGAGGATTTTTGGCGGTTTTCGGGGGTTTCGGAGGGTCTAAGGGGTGTTACAGGGCATTTTGAGGTGGGTTAAAGGGCCCACAGTTTCTGAAAATACATTGCTGTGTAAGCATGACTCTTATTCAATCATTTCTTAGGAAACCTTAAACAGTCCCAAACCAACACAAACCCCCCTCTCCCCCTCCCTCCCTGAGCACGCCCTGAACTCACTTTAACTCCAATTGCAACTTAATTTCCTTAAACTAATCTTAACCCTAATCTAAAACACTCCAAATGCTCTGAATACAATCCGATTCCATTTAGGTAACATTAACTAAATGGAGGGATCTAAATAGATTTTACCTAAATGTAAGTTTGAGTGTAGTCGATGGTAATTTGACCATGATGGCCAATCGCCTAAGATGGAGATCTTTCAAATCGGACTTCTGCACCACCATGGGGGGCTTAGGACTGAAAATAAGTTTTTCTTAGAACCAAACAAGCTGAAAGAAACACCCTTATACCCGTTTAAAGGCAGTTGGCGGAAAATGCCTTCTTCCATAGAATGTTACGCAGCGCGCAAAAAAGGGTAGCTTTTGAATGCATGTACATGGTTCAGCACTACTGCTGGTATTCACCATCAGCCCCAGCCAGCAGCATCGCAGTGCAGTCGATGCACTGTAGAATTTCCAGAGTTGACTGACAGCGCGCCACCATCATCGTCTGCCGTTGAAGGTGCAAATATTGAGAGGGGACCCATCGCAACAGCAACAGCAACGAGGTGATGCAAAAATTGCACTTCACACTTTGTCATTGAAAATCCTTTGCAGAAAAATTGCCTCCCTTCCTCCCATTCGCCCATCAATCCACACACAGAGACCTCCCTATAGGGAGGCAGCACAAAAGCTTTCGTCGTTCAACTGTGCACTGCACTTCAGTGCTGCGTGGGCGGATGAGGAAGGATGACACAAAGCACAAAGGCTATCATTTTACACCTCGCTCCTCGCACAGCCAGTATAGGTAGCTGTGTAGAGAAGTGAGAGTGTGCATGTGAGGCCCAGGCAACTGTAAGCAAGCATTTTATGATGGAAACATCTGCGGCGGACAGGTTGAGCGAGTGAAAAAGTCACCCTCTGGCTATTCGTTACAGAGCACCATATACGCCGGCCGCAACCAAGTGGGAGAAAGTTTTCATTGCTTCGTCCACACGTAAAAGTGGACAAACCCTGGACGAAGACTAAAACTAACCTAACCTAAAATGTTTGACCTTGACAATTCTCAGGCCATTTTGACATATAACATGGAAAATAGGGACAAACATAAACCGTGGCTCATGGATATCACTTCGGAGAATCTGGAATAGTCGAATTTTTCATCAGTTCACGTTGTTGAAAAGCCTTGAATCTGTTACAAGCTTTGTATTTCTTCATGAATTTCTTGGTGGTTCTGCTCTTCTTGGTGGTGGCTCTTATGCAGCAGCCTTTGAGTACCACACCATTCTGAATGAAGAGTTCGCTTGTGGTATACCCTACAGGGAAAAATGGTTTGGCTCACTCCTCGACTTGACCTCTGTCCCTTCGGCAACCCGTTCCTTGAATGCGCAGCGCACTTCGTCCTGCCTGGCCTGTTTGTTGATCGCTGGAAGTTCCATAGTATATGTTCATGCCTCTCTACTGCTTAAGTTCGTTGATTTCCATAATCGACTTCCAAAGATGATTCCCACGAGTACGAAACTGTAGGATCTTTCGCACTCGCTTCTGACATCTACTTCTTGAAGATTTTCGGCAGAGGTTGAGGATCCGTTTACACGGTGACTTGTTTTCGGAAGAATAAATTTGTAACCATAGCTGATTTGAGAGGTACAATAACAACGTAGGTACATGTTCGCCATTTGTTTGATTTTTTCATGCTTAATGTCGTTTGCGTTTTTGATTCACAGTTGCAACCCCAACCCGACGCAGACTCTCCTATACACTATCATTTAGGTAAGATCCATTTCGATAACGTTACCTAAATGGAATTTGATTTTGTTCAGAGCAGTTGGAGTACTCAAGATAACAGATAAAGTTGGTTCACGAAAAAAAAGCAGAATTAAGAGTTGAGGGACGTTTACCGAGTGTTTAAGGGTTAAAAGTTTAAGAGTATCCGAGAGATCCCTGGAGTTTAGGCCATTTGATCTACAAGCGTAAATAATCAGTAATCTATTGGAGCATTATGAATGAAATTTATGCTTGCATAGCCTCATGCAACTGTGCTGTCGAGTGGTGAGTTCGTTGTCAGTTTGAGGATCTCCAAGAACTCGCTTGAGTATAAATTATCGAATCTCCTAGGGCTACTGGTTGTATCTAAGAGCATAAAGAATGAGGCTTAAAAGCCTCTGAAACCCACATTAATCCTTCGTGAAATTCACCAGTGAGCCTAAAGCCTCCTCAAACTCACCAGAAACCTCCTGGAACACCCTGAAACGTATTGAAACGCCTATGAAACCTCCGTGAAATTTACCTGAAAGCCTCTGAAGCCCCTAAACCTGCTGAAACCTCATGGGACGCCATGAAACGCATTAAAACGCCCTGAAATGCTTTGAAACGCCTCTTAAAATCCCTATAAAACCTCTGTGAAATTCACCTGCTAACTTCTGAAGCCTGAAACGCCCTGAAATGCTTTGAAACGCCTCTTAAAATCCCTTTAAAACCTCCGTGAAATTCACCTCAGATCCTCTGAAGCCCCCTAATACCCTGTGAAACCTCCTGAAACGCATTGAAACGCCTCTGAAGCCCTCATGAAACCTCCATGAAATTCACCTGCGAGCCTCTTAATCTCCTCTCCCCCCAAATTCATCGGAAACCTTCTGAAATGCCCTGGAACACATTGACACGTTTTCAAACGCCCCGGAAACCTCTGTGAAGTTTACCCGTGAGGCTCTGAAGCCCCCTTAAGTCCTCCTTAAATCCCCTGAAACGCATTAAAACGGCCTGAAACGTCTTGAAATGCTTTGAAAGGCCTCTAAACCCCCTAATCAACCTGTGTCAAATTCACCTGCGACTGCGACCCTCTGAAGGCACCCTTAAACCTCATGAAACCTCCTGAAAGGCTATGAAACGCTTTGAAAAGCCTCTGAAATCTCCATGAAACCTTCGTGAAACTCACCTGAGAGTTTCTGAAGCCCCACAAAACCTTCTTGAAACGTCTTGAAATACACTGTGGCGATAATTGATCGGACAAACGTCGATTTTCATACAAAATGGCAAGTTTGGGATGCTGTAACTTTGGTTTGCATTGATGGATTGAGCTCAATTTTTGACACGGAACTACCCATATGCTGAATTTTTTGTATGCGAAGTACAAAATGTTTTCGTTCACAGGTTTGGGCGTGACAAGCCGTTCAAAATGTGCAAAAGTGATCGGACAGCGGCAGGCGTGTGAATCAAAGGAGTACCGCTGTCCGAGCACATTTTGAACGCGTTGTCACGTCCAAATCTGTGAACGAAAACTTTGTGTACTTCGAATACGTAAAATACAGCATATTAGTAGTTCCGTGTCAAAATTTGAGCTCAAACCATGGACGCAAACCATAGTTACAGCATCACAAACTTATTAATTATTTATTTATTTATTTATTTTATTATTAATTCATCTGACATAGTCTTAATGAATGTAGTAAATCTATTACTAATTAAATAAAATCCAGTCTTCGCAACCTAGTCACAAACTGCTTAGACGTTAACCCAAAGTCAAAAACTGATTCTACGGTGTTGAACATTCGGACCATAGCACAAATTGGTTGGTTGTATCCATACAGAGTACGATGAAATCCGGTTTGCATTAGACTTCGCTGTCTTAGCATCCTGCCAGGTACATGGAAGTCGAGCAGTGACAGGAGTCTTGGGCAGTCGATATCACTATTTAAGAGTTTTACAACAAATGCAGCCTGTTGAATTTTGCGTCTTCTACCAAGAGTTTCCAGACCGAGCAAACGACATCTGTCGGGGTACGCCGGAAGATTCAAGGGATCACGCCACGGGAGACTCCTAAGCGCGAGTCGAACAAACCTTTTTTGCACTCGTTCAATCCTCAGATTCCATGTGACATCATGTGGGGCCCAAACAACCGAGGCATTCTCCAGGATCGGGCGTACGAGGGAGCAGTAGAGCGATTTCAGGCAATGTGGATCTGTGAAGTCTTTAGCAATCTTGAAAACAAAACCAAGTTGTCGATTTGCTTTCGAGATAATACTCGCATAATGAGATTGAAAGCTAAGCTGGCGATCCAGTATGATTCCAAGATCCGTCACTTCGTCCACCCTTTTTAGAATGGAGCCATTGATGTGGTAGTCAAACATTATCGGATCCTTAGAGCGGTAGAAAGTCATCACTTGGCATTTAGGTACGCTGATAACAAGCTTGTTCTCCTCGCACCATTGTGCAAACATGTTAAGCAAGGTTTGCAGACGAAGGCAGTCTTCTATGGATCGCACCACCATGTAGATCTTGAGATCGTCGGCGTAAACGAGCTTGCATTTGAAACCAAGTGTCGATGCTGCATCATTAAAGAAGATGACAAATAACAAGGGTCCCAAATTGCTGCCTTGAGGCACACCAGACGAGGCAACAAACGGCGCAGAAACGTACGCTCCGTGTTTGACACACAGCTTTCTGTCCGTCAGGTACGATGAAAACCACGCTAAGAGCCTATTCGAGATTCCCAGTCTAGACAACTTGCATATCAACACCTTGTGGTCAATTTTGTCGAACGCTGCCTTCAAGTCTGTGTAAATTACGTCTACTTGCATCCTTTCTTCCATAGCTGTCAGACAGGTAGCTGTCAAATCCAGGAGATTGGTGGCTACAGACCTACCGAGAATAAAGCCGTGTTGATCGCTCGAGATGTAGGCTTTCGAGGCGCGCATTAAGCGATCACTTACAATGATCTCGAAAAGTTTCGAAGCGGTAGAGAGACTGGTAATCCCGCGATAGTTTTTCACATCCTTTTTGTCCCCACTTTTGTGCACAGGGAACATGTACGACGTTTTCCAAATCGTAGGGAACTCTCCTTGTTCGAATGATTGTCTAAAGATGAACGATAGTGGTTCCGCAACGGCACTAATGCAGCGACGAAACACCACGGCGGGAATGCCGTCTGGTCCAGGAGCGAATGAGTTTTTCAGCTTTTTTGAGGCCTCGACAATCATATCGGATGAAATTTCAAACGTGTCCAGATCTACCGCATCCGGAGTAACACGAGAAGCGGCACGTTCCGCCTGGTCGCCAGATGACGGTAACTGATGACTGAAGCAAAGTGCTTTGCAAAGAAATCACAAGCTTCCGACTCATTCACAGACTCTTGCCCCTCATAAATAACGTTGGAAGGAACAGACGAACTTTTCCTTTTGCTATTCACAAATCTCCAGAAAGATTTTGGGTCTCGACGTAAACCAAACTGCACCCTTAGAACGTGAGACTTATAGAGCTCCGCATTCATCTTCTTATAATCGTTGCTCACCCGCTTGAAATTGCTTTTGGCAAATGTTGTTTTATGGGACCGCAAATGGCGCTGCCATTTGTTGCGTTCACGCTTCAGCTTTCGAAGAAGGGGTGTACTCCAAGGTGGCGATAAGGGCTTCTTTTTCAGAGGAACATTTTCGTTCAACCATTGGCATATGGTATTACAGAAGTTGAAAGCCATGTCATTGATGTCCGTACAATCATAGATGCAGTTCCAATCCAGATCTGACAAGAAAGCAGAGAGGCAGTCGAAATCGATTTTCGGATAGTTGAGCGCTCCATTACTTGTCAGCGGTGAAAAGCGCGTGCTTTCGGTTGCAATATTGATACGGATGTTGAGCGGGGGATGGTGAGTGTCAATAGGAAGCAAAGACTCCTCAGAAGCATCAACGGAGACACGACTCACATCAGACGCGAAAACCAGATCTAGCGTGCGGCCTAAATGGTTCAGCTGTGTATTTGCTTGAATCAAGTTCAAGAAGTCCATGCCGTCGACTAACGATGTGCCCGCTGGACTCAATTGGGATGAACTGACAAATCGTATGGTTCCACTATAATCTTTCGCCCATGCAATATGTGGTTGATTATAATCTCCGCACACGAGGACGATGTCGCCAGGGGAAGCGTAGTCACAAATTTCACGAACTGTTGCGATGTGCTCCTCAAGCAAATCGGCATCACGGCTTTTATCCGGTGGTATGTAGACTTGCACATCAGGAATCGGGTACCACGAACGTTCGCGGAAACACACACCTGCTCCAATCGTCGCCCGTTGTTCGAAACAAAGCCAGAGCTGCTGTGGCGTTCGGATACAGCAATGAGGACACCACCAAAGCAATGTTTGTCGCTGTTTGAAGGACCACGGTCACAACGGTAAACGTTGAAAGATTGTCCAAAAGCTTGCGTAGAATGTATGCTGTCGTCCAGTCCTGTCTCCGTCATCATGATAACGTCGAAATCGCAGTCGAAGCTCGTCAAATAGAGATCATCCAGCTTGGTTCTCAATCCTCTCACGTTCTGGTAATAAATCCAGACGTCATCGTCTGGAGAGACATCGGGGGAAGCATGCTGCAACACAGGGCTATTGAGTGTAAGATCGAAAGGAATACTATGCCAATACTCGCCTGTGATGGGAGCCCGTGGGCTCCCACCGTCCAAAGAAGAGCGCGTTGAGATGTTTATTGTTCCATGGCAGCTTCCGACGTTGCAGATGTTGGCGTCAGAGCTACGACCGAAGGTTTCCGAAATTTTTGAGCATTAAACTCCTCAAACTCTCGGAACAGGATTCCTTCCGGCCAGGTTGATGGGTCCAGTGCGTTTGATTTCAAGGCTGGGTCAAGCCCAACCTTGAAGGAAATGAAGCTCATGTTGCTGACGTCAGCTCCCTTAGCCTCCAGTTTCACAACATCGGGGTCCTCGTTTAACTCTAGGTTTGCACGTACCATAGCAGAAATTTCTTCGTTTGTCACGCTGGGGCGAATACGGGATAAATAGAGCCAAAATTTGCTCACAGGTTTACCACAGGTGGGAACGGATACAACGTTTATTCCCACCTGCTTTGAGCCAGACCGACATTCAGGTATCTGTGAAGAGTCCGGTCCACGGGGCCGCTTCGCAGCACGAACGGGTAGATCGATTGAGGGCCAACGTTTGACTGCCGGAGATTGGACGGAGCGAATAGATTTCGAGGACAACTGTTTAATTTCAGTTTGCAGATTCGTGATAGCCTCCGTGAGCGACACCAATGCACAGTGGCCGGAGGCCGAACAAAACCTCAAAATTTCATCTCAAAATTTCATTGCTTTGATATTTTTCTTTTATTATAAATACTTCAACTAAGAGAAATTCAAATTTTCAAGTCAATTGAATCAAAATTGAGTCCAGGGGAATTTTTCAAAGTTGAACAATTATGTACTGAATAATTAGTTTTTATCATCAAAATTTCAAACCAGGACGGGCTTGGTGGTCTAGTGGCTACCGCTTCTGATTCGTATGCAGAAGGTCATGGGTTCAATCCCTGGCCCGTCCTTTTCATCCTACTTTGTATCATTCTATCCACTTTCTCTCGCTCTTTCTTCTCTACATATACAACTCATGTATATTCATATGTTCATAGCCATCGCTAGAACCAGAAACGAATTGAAAAAAGTCGTTTCCCTCCCTTCCAACTTCCACTCACAGCACAGTGTATATATAACGCCTATAAGTTATGCAACCAAAGCGTGCTGTGCCGCTTGACCTTATTCACCTTATTCACCACACCAATCTATCACGAACACTATAAATAACCCATGGATCGCATCACCGACCCAACGGTGACTCCCAGATCTCCCATCCTTTCCGACTAACAGTCCGTGCGGGTTGTGGGGACGCAGAGTGCTCTCGGTCTCTAGTAGCAACAACCAGTACACTCTAACATTCCTTTCCCTTCCCAGCTGACTATAAGGACCAGAGTGTCTGTATGCACAAATCACAATATGAGATTGAGAAAAGTTGGCTGTGTGCACATGAAAATTCCTTGAGCTTGAGACTCGCGATGTTTGTGCACATCACATTAGCACTGCGAGTCTCAATGAGCCATCTCAATGAGACAAGCTCCAGTACTTACCTACCTGTCATCATGAGAAAAAGTTTGCGTTGCAAGTTTTGAGGTTAGTTCTTATGAAGTAGATTTAAATTATTTGTTGTTTTTTGTAGCTTCAAGAGTGCATTTATTCCTGAGATACAATATCCGTGCGCTTACGCAAAGGCCGTTTTCGCGGAAACTCTTGCCTTTACTCACTGCATATCGTACTCCGTGGACATTCCTCATTACTGGGATGCAGGCTGCAGTTTCTCAAGGAATTATTCATCCCGGGGATTCCAAATAAAATCGACTTCGGGGTTTCTAATCTCCAGAAGATACAAACCACGCATTTTTCTTTTATTTTTTAATTATCCGTAAATGCAAAATCGTTCTAAAGCCACATATGTGATGTTGTGTAATTTATATAATACAACGACCGACATAATTCTTTATTTTTCCCTAATATTGAACCTGAAAAGTCTACAAAATAGTCGTCTGTTAATTCCGCAATGGTTAGAGGTGAGTCTTGTGACGAGAAGATGGCGTTTGAAAGATCTTGCGTGTCTGACAAAATCGAGAAAAAATGTAATAAGGGATCAACCCCGTTAAATAAATAAACTAGGGATCAAAAAGGTTTAGGCATTTTGAGAATACATCTCCAAAGTAAGGTTTTGAGGTCGAAATGTCCGCCCCATACATCACGGTATGCCTGACATAGCCTAGAGAGTAGATTAACACACATCATTATATTTCTTGTTTACGAACGAATCCATTTTCGAATAAAGGTTAATCCATTACATTCGCGTTCACGCAAGCGAAATCAATCGAATCCATATTCGAGCAAACCAAATACGTTCAAAAGCAGATATCCGTCCATAAACAAGAATGAGGGCAATTATGTGTGCTAAATTTGTAGAAACTGAAAGAACAAGTAATTGCTAAATTACATCTGACGAGGATCTCAATGAGACGAGTCTCACGAGATGTCTCATTGAGACGCGTACACTAGAATTTTTATGCGCGTGCTATGATCTCAAATCTCACAAATTTCGTGAAACGCATTTCAAACAAGCGCATGGCACACTGTCTCATTCATGTATACATGAGATTTCAGACACTCTGATAAGGACTTGGCCGGCGCCGTTATTGATCAAATATGCATGAGCTGCTCAAATTGCACTTTGAGAATAAGTGGAATGTCCCAGCCCCTTATTCAGTTGGATCTCAGTGCAACTGGTACCAGTTCAGATCAATCACGGAGGAGCAACCATTGACATGTATAGTCAGAATTGATCGTTATCGATCGTTTATCATCAAAATTTCAAACCATAATTTCAATGTCACAGTGTGTAACATATAGCTGATATTTAAATACATGAATTTTGTTATTGCTTTAGGATACATTTAACCTTGGCATTACAACATTCAATCTTAATCTTAGCTTACATTAGTTGTCCTTTAAGACCATTCAAAAAGTGTAACTTTTACTGATTTTTTTGATTATAAATTCAGGCTACATTGATCTGGTACTTTTTAATGAAACAGTTCGGAACGATCAGGTGTGTTGCATCTAACCCCAAATCTTGTCTAGTTTTTGGGGATATACGTCACTGTCTGCGCAAAACTGCGCTAAGAACGAAAAATTTACTTTTTTGAAAAAAAGTTGCAATGGAGACGCATGGTTACGGAACAGTCGAAAATTCATGAATTTTATTTCCGAACGTAAACTTATAAAATATCTTTGGAAATTCCCGTCCAGAATATAAAAGTCATTGTAGTATATTGATATGTTGCGTTATCACTTATGCAGAATGTACTGGGGAGGGGTTTTAACCTGTTTATTGTCGCTTATTCGATCTCTTGATACAGCATTAAGTTGGTTCAACATTTTTGAGCAAATACTACAGTGCGGATATTGAATGGTTTAGTGATAGACTGTATTTTTATCGATTATATTAGAGTAAGTAGCTATATGTAGTTTACGTTTTAATAAATATAATGAAATTACGGATTTCTTGTACATTCAAAAACGAATGTACCCTACATATGCATATTTATTGTTTTATCAACTAATCATCCGAGGATTCATTTGCCAAAATACGTTCTCGGAAATTCGGCGGCATTAATTTCAATAATTCAGTGCTTCCCAAACTGTGCGCCGCGGCGCCCTGGTGCGCCGCGAACCTTTCCCAGGTGCGCCGCAGGCTTTTGTGTTGTGACGAAACAAAAAGAACAAATTCTTTATTTGTATTGCGGAACACCTTTATTTTTCTTTTGTTTAGAAAACTAGTGAAGCTTCACATTTTTTTTTCAAATCTTTCCCTAAGTCTTCGATTGTTCCATAAGATTTCTGACATCGTTTTTACCTTTCACGTACCCGACCCCCAACAACTCATTTTCAAAATGCTGACATTTCGTCAATTTTTTTGAAGTCGCTCTCAATCGGTCATAAATTGGTGCTAGAGTTTCATACTCAAGTGGCCATGTAATATCCGGAACCATTCCGGAAATATTCCGGATTGTGCTGGGGTCAGGGGGATGCCAAAATGGCCAAAAGTGATTATTTCATGTGTAACTGTATTTGAACCATCGATTTTCAGCGATTTTTTTGTTGAAAACAGTGTAACACAACTGCGATAGCCAGTTGACCCATCCGGATCCCCGTGACAGGTTCCACGGGGCCTCATTGGGGGCACTTCTAGTTTTCAACCTAAGCAGGGCGTGTGACATATCAATCTTCATGATTTTGAATGACTGTGTCAGAAACGATAGACTAAAGTCTGTATCAACTAATATGTCCACCCCACAGGTTCCACGGGGGTGTCATCGGAGACATTTCTGATTTGCAATCAAAACATGCCGTGCGACGTATCAATCTTCATGATTTCGAGAAGCTTGTTTTACCTGTATATTTGAGTTTCTTTTTTCTTATTTATAAAGCTTCTATGATAAAAACAACATGATTTTTGGAATCTTACAAATATATTATCTTTGAGAAATTTATTTAAAAATATAGGTAACTTTCCAAGTTTTAAAATTAAAATTTTAACTAACAGAACATGATATAAGAAGTGTTTTACGATTTTGCATTTGACATTTGAAAGCGAAAGTTGTTAAAAAACTTTGTTAAAAACTGTGGTGCGCCGCGACATTTTTGAAAATTTCAAAGGGCGCCGCGATAGCAAAAAGTTTGGGAACCTCTGTCAATAATGATTAACTCAAAAAGCCACTAAAATGGTGACCACAGACACAGACAAACAGACGTATCACTTCGGACAAATTGCGATTTAAATAATGGTCACGAGAACATATTTGCTCAATGCCAAGCAAACCGCCAATCAATTCCAATGTTTCGCAATCTCATAACTAGGTGGCGGCAGTGAACAAACGTCAAACAGGAGCAAAAATTATGCAGGAGCCATGAGCGTACGATTTATGAACTACCGATTATTTGAACTAACTGTTAATAAGAGGATCAATGGGAAGTGAGTAGCATGAGATGTCTGTTTGTCTGTGTTGTGAGATTGTATTGTCGACTTTTGTTGCACCTAGATGTGGTATGAGGTATCGTCTTTGTTATTTTCGCTTTGTGACAAGCGGACATGATGAATAGAATGTAACCATCACTTAATAAAAAGTGTATAGCAATTTTGCATTGTTAACTCGCATTTTTATACAATTTTGCATGCTTCATCAAATAAACTATGTAGATAAACATTTTATCCAATATTTTTTGCAACATAGAGCACTAAAACTATATTCCAAAAACAAATAAACATGATGCCGACTTATTTATTATGAGCTTTTTATTATTTTTATTAAGAATATAGTTATTTTAATACTTTAAACCTACTTTTATACAAAAATAATGCAAGTTATGTAAATTTTGATGCCCGAAAGAGATTCAGCATACCCAAATTATCTAGACATGTGAATTTCAGCGCATTTGGAGAAAGTTTTAGGTTTTGTCCGGCATTTGTATGGAGCCCCGCCACTGTGCAATGGGGATTTTTCGTCGGCAGTTTCCGAGATAGAGTGCAGTTGAGAATTTTCGAAGCGCTCCCCGCATTTATCACACATCCAATATACAAATTTTTGCGGTGGGCAGGGAAATAATTCATCAGGGCTCTGGTGATTCCAGCACACATCATATGGAACGAGCACTTGCAATATCCACGGCATGTAACGAAGTCGGTGCAGGTTATCGCTTGGCAGCACTTGGCGCAATTCTTTTCTGCATTCATCGTCGCAACGAAATGTAAACACAGCACACGTAGGGACAAACAGCAGCAGCGCACAATAGCAGCAAGTTCAGTCGAATTGTATTTCGATTTATTAAGCGATATTCGACATGTACGGTACTAATTGCAGCTTATCCACAAACAACGGACTATTATTCAATATATGGTCAGGTAATTAAAATTTATAACGAGATACAAATGCTTAAAAACAGTTAAAAATCAACGAACGGAAAATATAGCAAAGCTTAACACGGCAGGGTTGGCCATTTTGTATGAAAATCGGCGTTTGTCCGATCAATAATTATTATTAAGCACCACAGTGTACCTCTGAAACCCAAATGAAATCCATGTAAAACGCACCTGAGAGCCTCTGAACTGAAGCCCCCAAAAATACCTCTGAAACCTCCTGAAATGCCTTGAAACGTTTTGGAACGCCTCTGAAACTCCCACGAAGTTCACCTTAGAGCATATGAAGCCCCCTAATAGCCTTCTGAAACGCCTCTGACCCACCCCCCCCCCCCCCCCTCCCTAAAAACTCCCTTGAAATCCCTCTGACCATCCCCCCTTCACATCTGAAAGTCTTGACTCCCTCCCCTTTGCATCTGGAAGTCACTTGCACTTCTCAAACTTTTTTTGCAATCTTGAATTCCATTTAAGGTAAAAATTCTATTTAGGCAGTCCCGACTTAGGGGTTGTGTGCTAGTAGTGGACCCTGCGCCTATAGTGGACCCCCTTCAGAAAAACTCAAATATAAATGCCCAAATCAACTATTTCCAGGCAACTTCCACCGGGGGAACATCAATTACATTGCTACACAGCAGTTCCTGGCAAACAAATAACCCAGTGGCCGCAACAATCGGTTATTTTAACTATTTAATGAATGTAAACACTCAAAAGGGTCCACTATACGCACACTCAGGGAGGGTCCACTATAGGCACCGTCGGCGGCGTGACACACTGAGCGAAAAATTCACTTAATTTCTACTGGAAATGTAAAGTAGATTTTTTCCATCTAACGAAACATTTGAAATTTAAATGATGGGTTAGTGAAAATATTCCACTGGAAAATTCCAATAGACTTCAAGTGAAATCTTTCACTACACAATTATATGAAATTTAAGTAAATTTTCAGTAAGAATGTAGCAGATTTTGCAATTGTTTATTACATTTTAGTCCATTTGAAAGGTATTCAAAAATTTGGTTCATCTCCTAAATATAGTAGCTTCCGGTTTTCTTGTGGAAAAGAAAACATTGTAAATCACAGAACATATTGCCATCATCACACTCAAGCATGGTTCGTTAGTGATGGGTGACAACTACACGTTTCTTTTTTGCATACATTCGACTGCAGTAAAATCCACTTCAAACTCATATACATTCTACAATACAATACAGTACAAAATTTTCAATAGCTTTTCTTGGAAGTTTCACTAAGTTTTCAAGCGGGTTTTACTTAGTTCATGTAAAATCACTGAATAAATCATTTTCGAACGGTTACTTGACTTATTCCAGTGAAATTAAAATGTAATTTCCTCTCAGTGCAGCTAACATGCACTGAGCGAAAAATTCACTTAAATTCTACTGGAAATCTCAAGTAGATTTTTTCCATCTAACTTAACATTTGAAACTTAAATGATTAGTTAGTAAAAATATTCTACTGAAAAAATCCAGTAAAATTTAAGTAAAATTTGTCACTGCCAAATCATTTGAATTTAAAATATTTTTTTATTATAAACGCATCGATTTTTGCTATTTTTATTAATTGGCTTATACTAAAAAAGGTTAATTCAAAAATTTGGTCCGTCTCCCTGCGATCGTAGACCACCAAATGGTTCCCTTGAAAGATAGGGAACATCGGACATCACAGAATATATTGGAATCATCACATTCATGCATGGTTCGTTAGTGATGGATGACAACAACACGCTTCTGTTTTGTATACTATCGGCTGCAGTAAAACCCACTTGAAAACCATATACAATTTATAATACGATACAGTGCGAAATTTCCAAAAACTTTTCTTTGGAGTTTCACTATGTTTTCAAGCGGCTTTCACTTAGTTCATGTAAATCTACTGAAAAATTTATTTTTGAACGGTTACTTGACTTTTTCCAGTGAAATCAAAATGAAATTTCCTCTCAGTGTGGAAATCAAATGGGGGGTCCACTATAGGCGCCAAGATATTTGTAAATAATCCTATAATGGACCCCGGTGGTGTCCATTATAGGCAACATCGATGCGTATTTTCAAATGCGTATTTCACTGGAAAAAAAATATTAATGTTGTATGTTCGACGGTCTTATAATAAAGAGGGGACGTGAAACTTGTTTAAGAAATCCACTTTGGAACAATCCACTGCCTTAACATAGCTAAAAAGCAGCAGAAGTAAATTTCGATGGCTTAGGGGGTCCACTACTAGTACCCAAACCCTACCTAAATGGAGGTTCGGGTGTACTGTATTTTGTTTAAGGTCTGAATAGTCAGAGTGGACTACCCGACTGTTTGCGCAGATAATGATAAGCAAACAAACTCGATAACTTTTAAGGGCGGACGGGACGATCGAGGAAATACCCGCCATTGCTCTGTGGCTACTAAGATGGTAATCTCAGATTCTACTTCATATTTTGCAACAAAAACCTATCGTTGTGTATGCTCACTTGCAGTGCATATGCTGATTGGTTTTCAGCAGCTTCAGTGCGATAGAACTCGAGATTACCATCTTCAAAATCGCGAGGCAAATTGTTAGAAAGAGAGGCAAGATAGGAAAAATAACACGGCGTCCCGTTTCACCTTAACATTTCAACGTTATTTTGATGCAGATCAATGCATTGAAGGTTTATAGAATTTCAGAAAAAAGGCCGTATGGTTTAGTATCCCACACTGAGCGAAAAATTCACTTAAAATCCATTGGAAATCTTAAGTAGATTTTTTCCATCTAACTAAACTATTGAAACTTAAATGATTGTGTAGTGAAAAATTTCCACTGGAAATTTCTAATGAAATTTAAGTGGAATTTTTCATTACCGAATTATATGAGATTTAAGTGAACTTTCAGTATGAATGTATTAGATTTTGAAAAATTCAATTCTAATCGGAAAGCTATTCCAAAAATTTGGTTGTTCTCCGTAACATCGGAGTTCACCAAACAGTTCCCTTGCGAAAATGGAAACTTATGTCGAATTCGTTTTTGATTCAGTTCCAACCTGGGTTGGAACTGGATGAGATCACAGTTTCAACCCCAACCCGACTTCGGTTTCGCTTGTACTAAAGTTTGTTTGAGTTTGTTTGACGTTTGTTTGTTTACACATTTTCCGCCAATCCAGTTCCAACCCAGGTTCAAAAACGAATTCGACATTAAGAGAAAACAGAACATATTGCCATCATCACATTCATGCATGGTTCGTTAGTGATGGGTGAAAACTACACGCCTCTATTTTGCATACTTTCGACTGCAGTAAAATCCACTTAAAAACCATATACAATTTATGATACGATACAGTGCGAAATTTCCACTAACTTTTCTTTGCAGTTTCACTATATTTTCAAGCGGGTTTCACTTAGTTCATGTACACTCACTGAAAAAAGCATTTTCGAACGGTTACTTGACTTTTTCCAGTGAAATTGAAATGTATTTTCCTCTCAGTGGCAAGTGGTCCGGATAAAGTTTAATGGTGTACACTGAACGAAAACCCCATCCCGAAATCGACTTATTTGTCCGACCATCCAGTCCAAATTACCAAAATCGTGTTTTCGAATGACGAATCAGTCATACGGCAATCATCCCAAAAAGCGGATGACGATCATCTTATTCGCGTATGAGTCGACGCACGCTATGTGAATGAATATTAGTTGCAGAGCGAAGGCCACACAGATGCACCGAAATTATTCATCGATAGCGTAACAAGTTTCTTGATCGTGACACCCGGGACATTGACGATATTTCTTCGCATGTCCTATCCTGCACTCAGCGAAAAAAACTAGCAAAATTCATCGAAATACCTTATGAAAATTTGCTATAACTAATTCTTATGGATGTCATAAGAATATCTTATGAAAATTGATCGTGCTTGATATGACTAATCTTATAAGATAGACTTATGAAAAGAACAAAAAAATCTTAAAATGATGCAGACTGGATTCGATCCATGAACGTCGGGATTACCGAGCCCATGTTTTATCCACACGGCTACCGACGCTTGATAATATCATGTAGCTAAACATGAATAAAAGCCAAGCTGAGACGATTTTACGTCATAGAGTGACCTTATGAAATTCATCCGAATCATTATGAATTATTTAAAGGCCGTTTCATAAGTTGGGTCTTATGGAAATCTTAAGGTTATTTGGCTGAGTGTGGACATGCCATATTTTTTGAAAAGGGTGCCCGCAAAGGTACCCTGGCCACTAAGCACATAATTTTTTCAAAAAGATAGTGGTGACATTATTGTTATCAATCGCTAAAAAACAAAGTTGCTCGACCATATGGTCGACATTCTATTTTCATATCGCTGTCATCCGATTTTAAGATGACATCATTCGGTCGGTGGACCATACGGTTTCCGACCGAATTTCGTTAAGGGGCGTGATCGTATCGCCTCTCAGTCGATCTTGGGCGGGCGGTTTCGTTCAGTGTAGTGGACACACGAGATCGACTTTCAATTAAAGTAACCATTCAGATATGTATAGCTTTGCTCCAAGAAATGTTAGCGATTGATAGATTTCCAATGAGGTGAATGTACTTTTTTCTAACCCTTCATTCTTCACACATGTACATCTGCATGAAAAGAACGACAACAAGATCGATGAAGTAATGATCCGTCTTTTCCGTGCATGTGTGTGGTCTGTCAGAATGACAGACATATCAAACAAAATGTGTCGAACATTTTCATGGCTAGCTTTGTTGGTGTTATAATTATAATGATCTTCAATGCGCACCTGAGAGTTGTCAGTCATTTCGTTGGTCAGGTTAGGTCACATTATTGGTGATTTGATGTTGCATGAAGAAGAAGAAGAACGAAGGTGTTTTGAAAAAATCCTATTCCTACAACACAGGGGAAGTTTTTAAAATGCCTCTATAAAATCTAAAACAAAATCTAATTAAAAATGGTTTGATGTACGGTGTTAGAGTTAGACTTTGAACGGACTACAAATTAGGTACATTGTCTAGGAAAAATGATAAATTCAAATTTATACTTTCAATATGTAGTCCGTCCAAAGTCTAACACCGTACATCAAACCGTTTTTAATTAGCTTTTGTTTTAAAGGCCGTTCGCAATGGTGTTTTATTTTGTATGGCGAGTTTTGAAAATTTTAAAACTCGCCATACAAAATAAAACAGCATTGCGAACGGTCTATATAGGGGCATTTTAAAAACTTCTCCTGTGTTATAGGGATAGGGATTTTGCAAAACACCATCGTTCTTCTTCTTCTTCTTCTTCATGCAACATCAAATCGCCAATAGGAATGAGAGAAACGCCACACACCGAGAAAAATTCATACTCAATGACTGAGTTGGCCTTACCCAGAAATCGAGAAATCCTTTGTTTTCTTACTCAGTTTCGGCTAAAAGTGGGACAACCCATTGGCAATGGGTTGTCCCACTTTAAACGAAAACTGAGTAAGAAAACAAAGGATTTTTCGATTTCTGAGTTAGACCAACTCAGCCACTGAGTAGAAATTTTTCCCTGTGCAGTAAAACGTCACCGCCACCGCCAAGTAATTCTTAGCAATCGCTAGCATTTCATGAAGTTGAGCTGTACATATCTGACGAGGTAGCAGGTGTCTCATTAATTTAGCGCTTATCCACAGGGAACCTTGGTGTACCCTTTTATTTTTGATAGTCGCGCTCTTGTAGACAGAGCCGACTTGTACACTGAGCGAAAAATTCACTTAAATTCTACTGGAAAATCCTAAGTAGATTTTTTCCATCTAACTTAACATTTGAAACTTAAATGATTAGTTAGTAAAAATATTCTACTGAAAAAATCCAATGAAATTTAAGTGAAATTTATCACTGCCAAATCATATGAATTTAATAAATTTTTTAGTATAATTGTACTGATTTTTGCTATTAAATGGCTTATATAGTGTACTAAAAAAGGTAAATTCAAAAATTTGGTCCGTCTCCCTGCGATCGCAGACCACCAACTACACTGAACGAAAACCTCATCCCGAAATCGACTGATTTGTCCGACCATCCAGTCCAAATTACCAAAATCGTGTTTTCGAATGACGAATCAGTCATACGGCAATCATCCCAAAAAGCGGATGACGATCATCTTGTTCGCGTATGAGTCGACGCACGCTATGAGAATGAATATTAGTTGCAGAGCGAAGGCCAAACAGATGCACCGAATTTATTCATCGATAGCGTAACAAGTTCCTTGATCGTGACACCCGGGACATTGACGATTTTGCTTCGCATGTCCTGTCCTGGACATGCCATAGTTTTTGAAAAGGGTGCCCGCAAGGGTACCCTGGCCACTAATTAAGCACATAATTTTTTGAAAAAGATAGCGGTGACATTATTGTTATCAATCGCTAAAAAACAAAGTTGCTCGACTATATGGTCGACATTCTATTTTCATATCGCTGTCATCCGGTTTCAAGATGACATCATTCGGTCGGTGGACCATACGGTTTCCGACCGAATGTCGTTAAGGGGCGTGATCGTATCGCCTCTCAGTCGATCTTGGGCGGGGGGTTTCGTTCAGTGTAGTTCCCTTAATAAAAAGGAACATCGGAAATCACACACAGGGAAAAATTTCTACTCAGTGGCTGAGTTGGTCTAACTCAGAAATCGAAAAATCCTTTGTTTTCTTACTCAGTTTTCGTTTAAAGTGGGACAACCCATTGCCAATGGGTTGTCCCACTTTTAGCCGAAACTGAGTAAGAGAACAAAGGATTTCTCGATTTCTGAGTAAGGCCAACTCAGTCATTGAGTATGAATTTTTCTCGGTGCAGTACATATTGGCATCATCACATTCATGCATGGTTCGTTAGTGATAGGTGACAACAACACGCATCTATTTTGCATACTATCGGCTGCAGTAAAATCCACTTGAAAACCATATACAATTTATAATACGATACAGTGAGAAATTTCCAATAACTACTGAAAAATTAATTTTCGAACGGTTACTTTTTCCAGTGAAATTGAAATGAAATGGCCTGGGTAATATATACACTGAAAATATTCTACACGTTCGAGTCACATGTTTCAAACATGAATTTTCACCACACCGAGAAAAATTCATACTCAATGACTGAGTTGGCCTTACTCAGAAATCGAGAAATCCTTTGTTTTCTTACTCAGTTTCGGCTAAAAGTGGGACAACCCATTGGCAATGGGTTGTCCCACTTTAAACGAAAACTGAGTAAGAAAACAAAGGATTTTTCGATTTCTGAGTAAGACCAACTCAGCCACTGAGTAGAAATTTTTCCCTGTGCACTTGGGAAACATCTGAATTTAACGTGTCAAACCAGTCATAAATCTACTTTTCGAAATCATGTATAAAACACGTTAGTTTGGCATCCTAAATTTCAAAATTGTTAGAATATCAGTACCAGGCAGCCAGCTGCGGGTCCCTGTTCATCAAAAAATGAAGTATGCTAGGGCATACTTAGAGCGGGCGAGTTCGGTGATGTACATTACGTTATAGGCGAACCATTTCCATTATCGATACATAAACATACTGTCAAACACGATAAAATCATGTGTAAAAGACAGTGGTTTAGAACCTCAACTATTCAACATCTGATTCAAAAGAATTACACGTTAATACAGCGTGCGGTTTTGAACGATACATTAACGTGTAAAAGAACATGGATGAGGCGTGTCGATTATTTTCAGTGTAGGTACTTAAGGTGCGGATTAGACTGTTTGTCATGATGGCAAATATTTACCATTATAGTCCGATATTGATCAAAGGTTGCCATGATTTACGTTGTGTTGATCATTTGTTGGGCTGGTTTGGCCAAATATTTGTCATGTATGGATTACTGCACGAATTAATTCTGGCCTGCTTACTCTCACACGAAATTTGACGTTTGAGCGGTGTCGACACCTCTCAAACGTCAAATTTTCTGTGAAAGTAAAGGCCCGCTTAGACTATCTGATGTTTCGGTCTGATTCGAGCAATTTGAGTGACCTTTGTTTTAGTCTGAACGGGCTTTAAGCAGGCCACACGATACACTAAATTCTTTTTTTACACGATCTTTTTTTACGCGGTTTTATTTACACGATTTTTTTTACACGATTTTCTCGAAATTACGCGATGTGTTTTTGGAAAGATTCTTCTCTCCTGGTCGCAATTTACTTCCGATGGGGCTCAAATTTCTACCAGAGATCTCTCTTGGCATCCTTGATACCCTGTCAAAATTTTAGGATGATCCGATAAAAAAAGTTTTGAAAACCTTTTTTACACGATTTTTTTTTACGCGGAACAAAAAATCGCGTAAAAACAGAATTTAGTGTATACGCATACAAAATGGTCATTGGCCGAGGAAGCTGTCAGTTAATAAGTTAATAATGAGGAGCTGAGAAGCAGGCTTTGTCCCAATGAGGACGTTACGCCAAGAAGAGAGAGAGAGAGAGAGAGAGAGAGAGAGAGAGAGAGAGAGAGAGAGAGAGAGAGAGAGAGAGAGAGAGAGAGAGAGAGAGAGAGAGAGAGAGAGAGAGAGAGAGAGAGAGAGAGAGAGAGAGAGAAGAGAGAGAGAGAGAGAGAGAGAGAGAGAGAGAGAGAGAGAGAGAGAGAGAGAGAGAGAGAGAGAGAGAGAGAGAAGAGAGAGAGAGAGAGAGAGAGAGAGAGAGAGAGGAGAGAGAGAGAGAGAGAGAGAGAGAGAGAGAGAGAGAGAGAGAGAGAGAGAGAGAGAGAGAGAGAGAGAGAGAGAGAGGAGAGAGAGAGAGAGAGAGAGAGAGAGAGAGAGAGAGAGAGAGAGAGAGAGAGAGAGAGAGAGAGAGAGAGAGAGAGAGAGAGAGAGAGAGAGAGAGAGAGAGAGAGAGAGAGAGAGAGAGAGAGAGAGAGAGAGAGAGAGAGAGATGAGAGAGAGAGAGAGAGAGAGAGAGAGAGAGAGAGAGAGAGAGAGAGAGAGAGAGAGAGAGAGAGAGAGAGAGAGAGAGAGAGAGAGAGATCCTACACCCTAAAACGAAAGTACACAGCGAATGAGTAACTTGCGAAAAGACAAAGGATTTTTCACTCATATTTGCGTGCGACTGGATCAGCACAAAAAATGTGCTGATCCGGGTTTACACAAATTTGCGTGAATTTTCACACAAGTTTGCATGAAATCTTTTGTCTTTTCGATCGCTGCGTGAAAGTTACTCCTTGCTCTGTGTACATCGATCTTTCCGTCAGGGTGGCCAGACCTACCGATTTCTCGGTAGTCCTACCGATTTTCGACACGCCTACCGATTCACAGACGCCAGCCCTGAAACTACCGATTTTTCAAATTTCCTACCGAGAACTACCGATTTTCCATCCTGAATCAACAATGTTAAAATATCTTAAAATAAAATTAAAAGTTTGAAATCAAATTTGGCATGCATTGTTGTAATCAGATCCAATAATTTTTAAATTACAAGAACTTGCCAATTTTTGCCTGTTATTTCTGTGAAGATATCTGTTTAAATTCGTAATGGAATTTCTCAATAATTTAATGTTGTGATTACTACAGAAATTCATCTAAGCCGGGATTCTTGTTAGTATTCCTCCAGAAATTCCTCCTGTGATTCCTTCAGGAATTCTTCCAGGAATTCATCTTAGTTTCTTTAAGATTCTTTTTGAGATTTCAACAGGGAAAGAAATGTATCTTGAATTTTGTCTAGTTATCTCTAGGATTGCTCCAAGCATTTTTCCTAGATTCCAGGATTTTTAAAAAGGACAATTAAAAAAAGCAAGCTACGCCTTTTTTAAGAGTTTGGTGGAATTATTGTTGATAAAATCTGGAGCTCGATTTGAATAGGTCGTATGTGCTTTTGTCGATATAAAATTCGATCAGTTTATTTTAGTCATTGTAGCAATATGGCAGACATTTTGCAAACTTTTAATGATGGAACAGGAAGCCTGTTTTGTGAGGATTCTGCTGTATGCATCGACTTTGCTCAATTTCAACGGTTTTCGCTATAATAAGCGAATCCAACTGATCGAATTTTTAATCGACAAAAGCACATACGACCTATTCAAATCGAGCTCCAGAAATATTTAATGAGCCCTTTGTAGAAGTTTTTGAGAATTGTTTTGGAATATTCCGGGTAAAATTATTTGTATAACTTTATTGAAGAACAACTGGTGGAATTAAAGGAGAAATCCCAAATGTTTAGGGACTAAAAATGCAAGCCCTAAAGAACACTCTTGCCCTGGATGGATGGCATCTTAAATAAATGCAAAAGAAATTTCTGGTAAATATTTGTGGTCAATTAAAAAGTGTTTTTTTTTTAATTCCTGGAAAAATTTTTGCTTCTGTGTTTAAACAAATTTTGGAAGCAATGTGTGGCGCTTTTTTTACAGAATGCTTATTAAAATTCTGATAGTACTCATTTTTTAAAAAAATATTCATGGAATGTTCATTAAAATACCAGAGTTTAGCAACTTGACAGAAGGCATTGCATATTAAAATAAAAAAAAATGATTTTTTCCTCGAATTTTGATAAATTTACTGACTAACTAGTAGTACAACGACATTTGTTGTTGCTTTAAATAAGGTAGACTTTCTGACGATAAACATGACATTTTCTGATAGTAACAGCAGACATTTTAAAACTTCTTACGTCACTTAACCTGACGTCATGAACCAGCCTAAAATTAACTTAAGTGAAGCTTATTTAATTGGGTTCTTTAGAGGTATCCAGATTATTGCATGATCGGAATCTCCGTCCAAAAATTAATCGAAATCCAAAATTTCATCATTTTAGGGGCCCGGGAACTATTTTAAAAAATCATTTAAAGTTTGTATAGGGAAATTTTTTTGTTCGGGGCGAACTGTCACTTTATCGATTGAACTGTCATTCAAGCCACGAAAATTAAAACTGTTTTGTTTATTTAACCATCAAAACAAAGGAATCGGAACGCAATAAAATCACGTTATACTCAGAAAAATGAGCTCTTTCGATTAGGCTAAAGAAAAAGGCAATATTTAATTCACTAAACAACCCAATTGTCAATGGCATTACTTAGTTATTTCTTGGAGTACAACGGAATCGTTTAAGGAACTCGAGAAGCATTATTTTTTGCTTGAGGAATTTATCTAGAAATAAATTTATGAGTTCTTCCAATAAATTTTAAATCAATTCTCGGGGCATGTTTTAAAGTTATTATTAAAAATAAATAAATAATTGTTTGAATAATAATAAAACAAATCAAATCTTCATTATATTAACAAAACTAACGTGATAACTAGCCTAGGGCTAAAATTCTCGTAAATACAGATAAAAAAATGTGATAACAGTGAATATGTGTGAACATCGGAAAAAATCCATGGATGCACCTCAGGAGCAGAAATTGTTTGAAGAATCTCAGCAGATATTGCTAGATAAATTCCATAAGAAATTCTCGGAGGAATCCTTGGAGGAAACTCTAGATAAAACTAACTGCTCCAGAAATTCCTGGAAGAATCCTCGAACAAATGACGGAGGAAGAATAACACCAGAAATTTTGGAGAAGGAATTTCAGGCGAAATCTTAGAAGGACAATCCATACAGAAATCCGTAGAGGAATCTCAGCAGAAATACCTGGAGGAATCCCAGAGTTCTTGGAGGAATATGAGGAGAAATTCTTGGAAAAATGCTTGGAGCAATCCCTGAAGAAATCTCTAGATACATTTATAAAAGAATCCTTAGTGAAATCTCTAAACGAATATATGCAAGAATCTCGGGAAAATCCTTAGATGATCTCGTTGAAGAATTCCTGAAGAAATCACAGGAGGAATATCTGGAGGAATCTTAAAAGGAATCCCAAAGGGATTTTTAAAGAAATCCCTGTAGTAACTGCTACAGGAAATGCTTAACATATTCCAGTAATAATTTATACAAAAAATTTCACAGAAATTCCTGGAGTTAAATTAAAAGCGTGAAGGAATCTCAAAGGCATTCTTCGAAAAATACTAAACAAAATGCCATGAGAAATTTCGGTAGGAATGGCTGGATTAAACCTCTGGAGGAATTGTTGGACAAATTCCTGAAGGAATCCCAACAAGAGCCTCTCGAATAATAGATCCCAAAAAATCTTAGCATGATTTTTTTTTCCTAGCAAGAATACCTGGGGAATCCCAGTAGAAATCTGGAGTCATCCACGGTATAATCTCTAGAAAGAAGATGGTATAGAATACAGTGATGAAAAGTTGCATAATTTCAGAACTTACCTACTATCATGTTAGTTCAATATTTCCCATTCCAATATTTTTAAGTTTATGCTCTATGCCATAGAGTCTATGGTTATCTCTGTTCCCAAAGATTCATCAGGTTGATTCTGTTTCAACTCTACATGTCTGTTTTTGATGAGAACTCCATTTCAAGCTATTTTTCAAGCCTACCGATAACTACCGATTTTTATTCAGTAATTCTACCGATATCGAAGAAAACCATCTGGCCACTTCCGTGTATACATAGGCTTCCCATGCAACTTTGCCAAACATTTCTCTTCTTGCTAAATTAAGGACAATCAGGGATTTGCTAGGAGGCAAAATTTGAGCATTTTTTTTTTCATTAGCACTATCCATCCGTGATGATACCATGGCGAACATCTCCGGCTGTCGTAGGGATGCCAAATATACAGATTTTTCTGTAATTATACAGATTTTTTCGCAGCTTATCATACAGAATTCTGTATACCAATATTACAGATTTTTGGAAAAGGATGCAGATTATACAGATTTTTCAAAAACTTACAGAATTTCATACAGATTTTCCGTAAAATAATACAGATTTCATACAGATTTTCGGAAAAAGTAGTCATACAGATGATACAGATTTTTTGAAGGCCAAAATACAGATTTATATTTGGCAACCCGTGACCCTCGTGTTAAATTTTGAAAAGCAGCATGCGATTCTCGATTCTTGTACACAATGTGGTGTTATTAACATGATCAAAACGATGCTCAGAGCTCGTACTTCCACTCCAAACTAATTTAATATGAAATTAGGTCGCCTCTATTATATCAGAATGCGACTTTCAAAAATAAAAGTAGATACTTCTACCAAGTCCCCCTGGATATTGGAGAGACAACGAAACCCCGTCAGATCCGTATAGCTTTGCATCATGAAATGCTAGCGATTGGTTAGATTTACATGGTTGTGTCTTAATTTTCTCACTCAAGTCAACCAATGACAATAGTCCTGTTCAATGACGCAGGTTGAACTTGCTCGAAGTTGCTGCATCTTGCTCTTACCCAAAAATTTGTCATTAAACGGGTAAGAGCGGGATGCAGCAACTTCGAGCAAGTTCAACCTGCGTTGTTGAACAGGACTATGAGCGCTTGCACGCTGACGTCATCATTGTCTGCTTCTCTTTCTTTCCTTCGGCGTCGGTCCATAAAGCCGTCCAAGGTATTTACATAATGGAAGGTTAAGCAGGTCGTTTAGTTTGTGGGGAAAAGCAGAGGAAGCCAAATTTCAAAAGAATTTGCAGAGGGGGGGTGTTTGTTTTCAGAATTTCTCACGGTGAAAAAATAATGGCCGCTCAGCCAGTTTTGACATCTAAGACTACCTTAGAATATGTAAATACCTTGAAGCCGTCCTTGCCCTCAAAAAAAATTTGAGGGCAGTGTTTACAAATCGTATGAAAAATTCGATGAGGTTAGGTTTTTGCTGCAAGCCTCTATGACTTCATTGCAGTGAAATCGATCAGGTTGATGATTTGCTTAGATCTTATGCGCATTTCAAACCAGGATCGCAAATTGTTTTGTATTTTTTTTTAATATTGCACATTGCGCAGTTAAAGTGCAACGATAATGTGCGGAATCTCAAAAAGTGCGATTTTGCCTCAGATCGTTCCGTTTCGCCGCACTAATTCATTGGCGCATGGGCATGATTTCCAACCCACCCACGCCACGCCCGCCACAGAATCAAAACGAAAAAGCATCACACATCATTAGCACCCCAAGAATGGATGATCAGCACAGTATCGCATGCATTATTCCTTAGCTATACGTCAAGCTTGTTGTCTATGCGCAGGGGTGATTTGCTCGGTAGACCGTTATACAATGTATAGCGTGCCGCTGTAACAAGTTTGGCTTGATGCATAGCCGTCAGGCGTATTATTGCTGTAATGAAGTTTTTCCATTTGGAAAGCTAAAGCATGACATAATGTAATATGAATCGTGCTGGCATGGGTGTCCCACTTTTAACGGAAACTGAGTAAGAAAACAAAAGATTTTTCGATTTCTGAGTAAGACCAACTCAGCCACTGAGTAGAAATTTTTCCCTGTGTATGGATGTTAGAGTGGGTCATTGTTGGACGGGTAAATTGAAACTTTATCGCATCAATCCGAAACAAAGCTGTTTCGGATCATATTTATGAATATCCATTATCCATAACATAAAAACATCAATAACACACATTCATCACCCAATCATGACGCATATTTTGCCAGTTTCGGGTTCCGGATTTGAAGAAAATTCGACTGAGTCGAACAAGATGTTCGATCAACATAGGGTTGGGGAGGAGGGTACGTTGGATGTACATATCTCAATACTTTATATAATGGAAATCTAAGCAATCGCTAACATATCATAAAGCAGATCAGTATATCTGACGAGTTTCTTAAAATACGTTACGTTGGTTTACCTGAATTTTAGAACGATTTAAATTTACCTTTTGAGTCGACCGGTCTTGGTTGGATTCCCTTCGTGACATATATGTACTTTATTATTACACACTGAAAATATTCTACACGTTCGAGCCACATGTTTCAAACATGGATTTTCACCACTTGGAAAACATCTGAATTTAACGTGTCAAACCAGTCATAGAATTACTTTTCGAAATCATGTGTGAAACACGTAAGTTTGGCATCATAAATGTCAAATTTCTTAGAATATCAGTACCAGGCACCCAGCTGCGGGTCCCTGTTCACCAAAAAATGAAGTATGCTTGGACATACTCAACACGGGCGAGTTTGGTGATGTACCTTAAGTGGTAGGCGAACCATTTCCATTGTCGATACATAAACACACTGTCAAACACGATCATTTCATGTGTAAAAGCTAGTGGCTTAGAACCTAAACTTTTCAACATCTGATTCACAAGAATTACACGTTAATGTAGCTTGCTGTTTTAAACGATAAATTAACGTGAAAAAGAACATGGATGAGGCGTGTCGATTATTTTCAGTGCAGGGTGTTAGGTTCATGAGTGCAAACTTTTTAAAGGGTGATAGAGGACCATAAATGGTGTAAAAAATTGTTCTACGCATATGGTCAAACCTGAACCGTTACGTTGTTATTGAACTTTCCGTGTTTTTTTTATTATTATTGCCTTAACTGGCTATAACTTGAAGATGGTCAAACTTATAGCAGTTTTTTGACCCTTATGAAAGATTATTGAATTTTCTATCAAATGGCATCTTTAAATCCATTGGTTTAGTTATATAACTAAGTTTTCTAGAGCAAAATAGCTAAAAATAGTGTGTTTCAATTTGTTTTAGCCAATTATCTTTGAAACATGCGTACCGTCGTGCGGGGCTACTTTGGACACTTTAGATTTAGAGTATGGATTTCTGGAGCTCGATTTGAATAGGTCGTATGTGCTTTTGTCGATTAAAAATTCGATCAGTTGGATTCGCTTATTATAGCGAAAACCGTTGAAATTGAGCAAAGTTGATACATACAGCAGAATCCTCACAAAACAGGCTTTCTGTTCCATCATTAAAAGTTTGCAAAATATCTGCCATATTGCTACAATGACTAAAATAATCTGATCGAATTTTATATCGACAAAAGCACATACGACCTATTCAAATCGAGCTCCAGATTTTTTGAATTCAAAATATGGTTCAAATCTGTTTGATGTCTTTGGGACTATTATGAAGCAATAGTTTTCCCTTCATTTGGTTGAAAATATTTTTAAAACAGACCGTTTGTTGCTTGTCAGGACGCGAAAAAACATCGAATAAACCAATAAAATAAACATAACGTATCAGAACATTGGGTCTGTAAGCATTGTTTCTACAGTTCATAAATTTCAAAGGGTTGATCAATTCATTCAAAATGTATCAACGTAGCATAAACAATCGAATATTTGTATCGTTATACATTATAAATGACCGTTTTACCTAAATTAAGGATTGATGGTCCCTTTTTTCAGGCTATCTATATAGCAAAATCACGCTGCTCATAATAAGCTATTTTACGAGACGTTCCACCGGTGGGCCGCTCATTGTTATTGTTTACATTTGATGTTTTTGTTTTCGAGAAAAATAGCATGTGGTGAGCGCCAATCAGATTTTTGCTGGCAGAGATGTTTCGGTTTCTAATGTGACATGTATCAATCCCCCGACTATGCGATGTCATTAGCAGATGGAAAAGCATCCCCACGGTCTACGGATATTAATTCTAGTGGGCGGATTGACGCATTTTTGCAGATGAATGAACCCCGTCTATTGGATGGGCCTGTATCACATGTTATGCTAGCGAAAATGTAATCAAATGGGCCCACCGGTTGGACTTCAAAACTGGTAAACATTGAAAAAACAGCAGATTTGTAACGTCTCACAAAATGCCTTATACCAAAGGAAACACAGAACCATCTTAAAACGCATATTTTTATTGAAATCATGACTGATATAGGGATTCGTGAACCACTTGGGCAGCGGCCGGTATTTTGGGCACTCCTTCGCTAATTCAGTCAATTCCAAACCAGTTGACTTGAAATTTTGTAGACGGCTAGATACAATGCGTATCTCATCGCGTTCCAAAATTTGTGTCAATTGGTTCAGAATTTGCTGAGTTATAGCAGAAAAGTGCCCAAGGACCCCTGCCGAGATGGTTCCACTTCCCTAGTATACAACAGTATTGATACAAAGTAGTTTTCTAAATAACCCTGGAATTTAAAATGCTTACTTACCTTACCGGTCAGGCTGAGGCCGGGGTGGCCTCTGCTGTACATACACTGAACGAAACCCCCCGCCCAAGATCGACTGAGAGGCGATACGATCACGCCCCTTAACGACATTCGGTCGGAAACCGTATGGTCCACCGACCGAATGATGTCATCTTAAAATCGGATGACAGCGATATGAAAATAGAATGTCGACCATATGGTCGAGCAACTTTGTTTTTTAGCGATTGATAACAATAATGTCACCGCTATCATTCTAAAAGAATATGTCTAGGGTACCCTTGCGGGCACCCTTTTCCAAAAATATGACATGTCCAGGATAGGGCATGCGACGCAAAGTTGTCAACGTCCCGGGTGTCACGATCAAGGAACTTGTTACGCTATCGATGAATAAATTCGGTGCATCTGTGTGGCCTTCGCTCTGCAACTAATATTCATTTACATAGCGTGTGGACTCATACGCGAATAAGATGATCGTCATCCGCTTTTCAGGATGATTGCCGTATGACTGATTCGTCATTCGAAAACACGATTTTGGTAATTTGGACTGGATGGTCGGACAAATCAGTCGATTTCGGGATGGGGTTTTGGTTCAGTGAAGCGGTGTGGTGAAAAGACAAAAACAAAAACTCACGTTCATTGGAAGCTTCGGAATTTTTGCAACCGTGCTCTGACCATCCCCCCTTTACATCTGAAAGTCTTGACTCCCTCCCCTTTGCATCTGGAAGTCACTAGCACTTCTCAAACTTTTTTTGCAATCTTGAATTTCATTTAAGGTAAAAATTCTATTTAGGCAGTCCCGACTCGTTACCTAAATCTTAGATTATTTAATTATCTAAGCCTAAATGGAGGTTCGGGTGTACTGTATTTTGTTTAAGGTCTGAATAGTCAGAGTGGACTACCCGATTGTTTGCGCAGATAAAGATAAGCAAACAAACTCGATAACTTTTAACTTTTCAACGTTATTTTGATGCAGATGATTCAATGCATCCATCGACAATTCAATGCATCCATCGACAATGGAAATGGTTCGCCTACCACTTAATGTACATCACCGAAATCGCCCGCGTTTAGTATGTCTTAGCATGCTTCATTTTTTGAAGATCAGGAATCCGCAGCAGGGTGCCCAAAGTATCTAAATACCAAGGTAAGAGATTCCCGCTAATATTCACGGATTAGTGAGAAAAGGAAAAAAGCAAAAAATAGGGTATCGCGCTACTTGGGCGGTGGTTTTCTTCGTCTGTTATTTTCGTCTGTTTTCCACTGTAACTCGGTCAATTTTGAACCGATTGACTTGAAATTTTGTACACGGGTAGATACTATACCTATCTCACCGCATTCCAAGAATTGTGTCAATTGGTTCAAGATTGACTGAGTTATAGTGGAAAACAGACGAATATAGAAGCCACCGCCCAAGTAGCGCGATTCCCTAGTTATGAAATTTGTGCTGATTTGTATGGGCACATCACTATTTAGCAAACTTTCTTAAGAAATTAAGCATTCCCATCTTAGAAGCTATTGTTTAATTGCATCTGACTGGATTAAATGTGACCTCCATGCAATAAAACAGAAAATATCGCCATTTGAAAATCGGTAACAATTTTTTTTTAATTGATTCTAAACATATTTTTTCAGCATTTAGAAACATCCAAACTAACAAAACTTCACAAACTTTGCTGAAATAATGACATTTTAGTGTAAAAACACCAACTTTTCATAACTAACGCAGATGTGTTGGTGAGTCTCATTTTTGACATTTACGGGAATCTCTTACCTTGGTACATATTTTTGCAGGGTGCCTGCAACTGATATACTAAGAAAATTTACATTTATGATGCCAAACTAACGCGTTTTACACATGATTTCGAAAAGTAATTCTATGACTGGCTTGACACGTTAAAATCAGATGTTTTCCCAAGTGGTGAAAATTCATGTTTGAAACATGTGGCTCGAACGTGTAGAATATTTTCAGTGTAGGACAGATTGGTGAAGTACATATTAGATTTGTAGTAATGAGCTGAATTTTAGTATGATGAGAAGAGCAATTCTTCGTTTCTGCAATGAAATGGTGCAAAAAGCGTTGGTATTATGATTCCTTGCGTAATTTGATGCTGTTTGAGCAAAACTTTAAAGTTGTTGTTTGGGCAAGAGTGTTGTTGTTTTCTCCATTTCTTGCAGCATAAACAACATAGTTATCTAAAGTTTTGCTCAAACAGCATCAAATTAGGCAAGGAATCATAAGGGGCTGTCCATAAACCACGTGGTCATGAGGGGGGGTGGTGGGTTTCGGCCAATGACCATTTTGTATGGACAAATAAAAATTTTTGTATGGACTAATGACCACGCGGGGGGGGGGTTGAAAAGTCCCAAAAAAATGACCACGTGGTTTATGGACAGCCCCTAATACCCACGCTGTTTGCACCATTTCATTGCAGAAACGGAGAATTGACCTTTTCACCATACTAAAATTCAGCTCACTACTACAAATCTAGTACTTCATCGAACGTGCCCCATTCAGGGATTTGCTAGGAGGCAAAATTTGAGCATTTTTTTTTTCATTAGCACAATCCATCCGTGATGATACCACTGAACATCTCCGCCCTCCGGCTGTCGTGACCCTCGTGTTAAATTTTGAAAAGCAGCATGCGATTCTCGAACCTTGTACACAATGTGGTGTTATTAACATGATCAAAACAATGCTCAGAGCTCGTACTTCCACTCCATTTGTACAAATTTAATATGAAATTAGGTCGCCTCTAATTTATCAGAATGCGACTTTCAAAAATAAAAGTAGATACTTCTACCAAGTCCCCCTGGATATTGGAGAGACAACGAAACCCCGTCAGATCCGTATAGCTTTGCATCATGAAATGCTAGCGATTGGTTAGATTTACATGGTTGTGTCTTAATTTTCTCACTCAAGTCAACCAATGACAATAGTCCTGTTCAATGACGCAGGTTGAACTTGCTCGAAGTTGCTGCATCTTGCTCTTACCCAAAAATTTGTCATTAAACGGGTAAGAGCGGGATGCAGCAACTTCGAGCAAGTTCAACCTGCGTTGTTGAACAGGACTATGAGCGCTTGCACGCTGACGTCATCATTGTCTGCTTCTCTTTCTTTCCTTCGGCGTCGGTCCATAAAGCCGTCCTTGCCCTCAAAAAAAATTTGAGGGCAATGTTTACAAATCGTATGAATAATTCGATGAGGTTAGGTTTTTGCTGCAAGCCTCTATGGGAACGTTCAAAAATTACGTCCATTATTTGGGGGAGGGGGGGGGGTCTAGAAAAGTGTGACAGTACGTGTACTGGGTATAGGAAAATTGCGTGACAGAGGGGGGAGGGGGGGTCTGGAAAACCCGAAAAACGATGGACGTAATATTTGAATCTTCCCTATGACTTCACTGCAGTGAAATCGATCAGGTTGATGATTTGCTTTTAAATCAATAGATCTTATGCGCTTTTCAAACCAGGATCGCAAATTGTTTTGTATTTTTTTTAAATATTGCACATTGCGCAGTTAAAAGTGCAACGATAATCACTGAGTGAAAAATTCACTTAAATTCTACTGGAAATCTTAAGTAGATTTTTTCCATCTAACTTATCATTTGAAACTTAAATGATTAGTAAGTGAAAATATTCTACTGAAAAAATCCTTTAAAATTTAAGTGAAATTTTTCACTGCCAAATCATATGAATTTAAAATATTTTTTTAGTATTGGGTTTCTCGTCAATGTTTAGACTACTGTGATAATTTGAGAATCCACTGAATCATCATTTTCCAGCAGCATTTCACACTAATCAAACTTATTTTGTTTACCTGTTGTGCATCCGACGCCCCTGTCATGAACTCAACCGACCTTGTGTATGCCAGCCGCTGCGAAGTCGTGTGCGAAATTCGACTGTGATGATAATGAATTTCGGCCGAGTCTAAATGGGTGCAAATGTCGCAATATAATTTTACTTGTTTTAGCTATTTTCATTATTTTATATTAGGGTAAATTCAAAAATTTGGTTCGTCTCCGTGCCATCGGAGACCACCAAATGGTTCTTTTGATAAAGAGGAACATCTGAATTCTCAGAACATATTGCCATCATCACACTCATGCATGGTTCGTTAGTGATGGGTGACAACTACATGCTTCTATTTTGCATACTTTCGACTGCAGTAAAATCCACTTGAAAACCATATACAATTTAAAATACGATACAGTGCGAAATTTCCAATAACTTTTCTTTGGAGAATCACTATACTTTCAAGCGGGTTTCACTTAATCCATGTAAACTCACTGAAAAATCCATTTTCGAAGGGTTACTGGACTTTTTCCAGTGAAATCAAAATGAAATTTCCTCTCAGTGTGGCGAAACGGAACGATCTGAGGCGAAATCGCACTTTTTTTTTTGAGATTCCGCACATCACTGAGAGGAAATTTCATTTTGATTTCACTGGAAAAAGTCCAGTAACCCTTCGAAAATGGATTTTTCAGTGAGTTTACATGGATTAAGTGAAACCCGCTTGAAAGTATAGTGATTCTCCAAAGAAAAGTTATTGGAAATTTCGCACTGTATCGTATTTTAAATTGTATATGGTTTTCAAGTGGATTTTACTGCAGTCGAAAGTATGCAAAATAGAAGCATGTAGTTGTCACCCATCACTAACGAACCATGCATGAGTGTGATGATGGCAATATGTTCTGAGAATTCAGATGTTCCTCTTTATCAAAGGAACCATTTGGTGGTCTCCGATGGCACGGAGACGAACCAAATTTTTGAATTTACCCTAATATAAAATAATAAAAATAGCTAAAACAAGTAAAATTATACTAAAAAAATATTTTAAATTCATATGATTTGGCAGTGAAAAATTTCACTTAAATTTTAAAGGATTTTTTCAGTAGAATATTTTCACTTACTAATCATTTAAGTTTCAAATGATAAGTTAGATGGAAAAAATCTACTTAAGATTTCCAGTAGAATTTAAGTGAATTTTTCACTCAGTGCAGTGTCTTCACCGCACTAAAATTCATTGGCGCATGGGCATGATTTCCAACCCACCCACGCCACGCCACAGAATCAAAACGAAAAAGCATCACACATCATTAGCACCCCAAGAATGGATGATCAGCACAGTATCGCATGCATTATTCCTTAGCTATACGTCAAGCTTGTTGTCTCTGTGCAGGGGTGATTTGCTCGGTAGACCGTTATACAATGTATAGCGTGCCGCTGTAACAAGTTTGGCTTGTTGCATAGCCGTCAGGCGTATTATTGCTATAATGAAGTTTTTCCATTTGGAAAGCTAAAGCATGACATAATGTAATATGAATCGTGCTGGCATGGGTGTCCCACTTTTAACGGAAACTGAGTAAGAAAACAAAAGATTTTTCGATTTTTGAGTAAATTTTTCCCTGTGTATGGATGTTAGAGTGGGTCATTGTTGGACGGGTAAATTGAAACTTTATCGCATCAAACCGAAACAAAGCTGTTTCGGATCATATTTATGAATATCCATTATCTATAACATAAAAAACATCAATAACACACATTCATCACCCAATCATGACGCATATTTTGCCAGTTTCGGGTTCCGGATTTGAAGAAAATTTGACTGAGTCGAACAAGATGTTCGATCAACATAGGGTTGGGGAGGAGGGTACGTTGGATGTATCTCAATACTTTACATAATGGAAATCTAAGCAATCGCTAACATATCATAAAGCATATCAGTATTTATCTGACGAGTTCCACCTGAATTTTAGAACGATTTAAATTTACCTCTTGAGTCGACCGGTCTTGGATTCCCTTCGCGACATTATACTTTATTATTACAGGGTGCTAGGTTCATGAGTGCAAACTTTTTAAAGGGTGATAGAGGACCATAAATGGTGTAAAAAATTGTTCTACGCATATGGTCAAACCTGAACCGTTACGTTGTTATTGAACTTTCCATGTTTTTTTTATTATCATTGTCTTAACTGGCTATAACTTGAAGATGGTCAAACTTATAGCAGTTTTTTGACCCTTATGAAAGATTTTCTATCAAATGGCATCTTTAAATCCATTGGTTTAGTTAAATAACTAAGTTATCTAGAGAAAAATAGCTAAAAATAGTGTGTTTCAATTTGTTTTAGCCAATTATCTTTGAAACATGCGTACCGTCGTGCGGGGCTACTTTGGACACTTTAGATATAGAGTATGGATTTTTTGAATTCAAAATATGGTTCAAATCTGTTTGATGTCTTTGGGACTATTATGAAGCAATAGTTTTCCCTTCATTTGGTTGAAAATATTTTTAAAACAGACCGTTTGTTGCTTGTCAGGACGCGAAAAAAACATCGAATAAACCAATAAAATAAACATAACGTATCAGAACATTGGGTCTGTAAGCATTGCACACTGGGCCAGGAACAGAGATTAGCAAGACAAAACCTCTAGCACATTGGGGTTACGTCCTATCAAGTTGGTGTCTTCAGCAAAGTTGTTGGGTTTTATCTGCGCCTCAAATTGCGCTTGGAATTTAGTTCGTAAACCCGCCGCATAGGTGGCGCTGCGGTGCTAACTTCTTTATTTTACATCCTAGAGCTTTGGCGTCTTCGACAAAGTTGTAGAACAGGCAAAAATATGAAAAGTTGTCGAAGACACCAAAATTGTAGCTCTTGAAATAACAAAGTTACATTACTTATTATAAACCAATGATTTAAATTTGCGCTTTTATGTCATTCTCTTGTTTATCAGCCTACATGTTGCCATGGCAACAGAAAACAATAATCGCAGTAGTCGAACAAGATCGTATATTTGAAATAGTAGGGTCTGGGACCATTTGGGCAGGAGCACCTATTTTGGGCACTTGCTGCTATAACTCAGTCAATTTCATACCGATTGGATTGAATTTTTGCACTTGGCTAGATACTGTGCGTATCTGATCGTGTCTCAAAAATCAAGTCAATCGGTTCAAAATTAACTGAGTTATAGCAGCAAGTGCCCAAAATAGGTGCTCCTGCCCAAGTGGTCCCAGACCCTATTTCACTCTTGCAACAATTTTGCGTTTTGAGGAATAATATATACATTTGTATTACTAGTATACATTCCTGTTTTAGAATATATGAATGTTATATCGCTAGCTGTCGATGTGCTCCTTCCTGATTTTGCCCGAATTAAACGTATTGTTCGTAGGTGAATTCACTTATAGTATCTTTTATACTTTTGTTTTATACGTTTTAACATCAAAACAGAAACAAATCTGATAAACTGAAAGATTTATCAGATAAAAGTTGAAAAATTATCTATCCACGGTCTTTATGAGTTGTCAAGATGGCGGACTAAAGGTTTATTATTTTAATTCACTAATATATTTATTATATTAAGTATGATTAAAGTAAGCAGCATTAACATGCGAAATATTGCGTGATTTTTCTTAAAAATAAAAGTATCGATGAAGTATGAAGGTGGAATCTTATATGAATATTAAAATCAATTGCCCTGATGGTGAAATGTTTTAAAAGATGCTCATGAAATCTCTCAGCAAACGCATTACGCTTGATAAAATAATTAGGGTGTAAGTGTCATAAGTAATCCCACGCTCCCAAATTCATCCTATTTAAAAACAAGCGATTACGGCTTTTACGGCGATTGATTCCGTTCTTTTTTTTTTGTGTGCTCAGCTTACTTCTAACAAAAAGTACAAAAATAAGAAACAAAACTAACAGCGCTTCAATCTCGGGTCCTACGTAGGATGCAAATGAGAACCATATGCTTAAAAAGGGTACCAATCTCTATATTAGTGAAATAAAAAAATCTACCTTTAGCCATTCTGCTATTTTGAAATCACACAAAAACTGTAAAATGTATAATTTGGAAACTTATAACTGACAAATTTTTTTTCTGTTGCAGTTGATATTGATTCAGATTTGACGTGAAAACGGATAAAACAAAAGTAGAGTTGGGACTCATATAAGATGCTGTCATCCACTTTACACCAACAACAATATCTCAGTTAACTTATATCCGATTTAGTTTATTTTTGGATTCGTTTAGGCCCCTCTTTAGACTTGTCAAATACTGAAAATAAACTTATTTATATGCACGACAACCTGGAATTTGCGGTGAGCGTAAAGTGAGTGGCAGCGTCTGGTAGCAGCCCTGACTGTTTAAAAAGATTCAAGAAGTGAATTTACCCACCTACAAAACATGCGTTTCATTCAGCCAAAATCAAGAAGGTGCAGATTACGCTATCACTCATATACACTAAAACAGGAATTTCTACTAGTGATACCTAGACAAATGTATGTATTATTCCTCGAAACGCATGATTGTTGCAAGAGTGAAATACAATTTCAAATGTACGATCTTGTTCGACTACTGCGATTATTGTTTTCTGTTGCCATGGCAACATGTAGGCTGATAAACAAGAGAATGACATAAAAGCGCAAATTTAAGTCGTTCCTTTATAAAATTCAATGTAACTTTGTTATTTCAAGAGCTAGAGTTTTGGTGTCTTCGTCAACTTTTCTTATTTTTGCCTGTTCTACAACTTTGCTGAAGACGCCAAAGCTCTAGGATGTAAAATAAAGAAGTTAGCACCGCAGCGCCACCTATGCGGCGGTTTTACGAACTAAATTCGAAGCGCAATTTAAGGCGCAGATAAAACCCAACAACTTTGCCGAAAACACCAACTTGATTGGACGTATCCCCAAGGTGCTAGAGGTTTTGTCTTGCTAATCTCTGTTCCTGGCCCAGTGTGCATTGTTTCTACAGTTCATAAATTTCAAAGGGTTGATCAATTCATTCAAAATGTATCAACGTAGCATAAACAATCGAATATTTGTATCGTTATACATTATAAATGACCGTTTTACCTAAATTAAGGATTGATGGTCCCTTTTTTCAGGCTATCTATATAGCAAAATCACGCTGCTCATAATAAGCTATTTTACGAGACGTTCCACCGGTGGGCCGCTCATTGTTATTGTTTACATTTGATGTTTTTGTTTTCGAGAAAAATAACATGTGGTGAGCGCCAATCAGATTTTTGCTGGCAGAGATGTTTCGGTTTCTAATGTGGCATGTATCAATCCCCCGACTATGCGATGTCATTAGCAGATGGAAAAGCATCCCCACGGTCTACGGATATTAATTCTAGTGGGCGGATTGACGCATTTTTGCAGATGAATGAACCCCGTTTATTGGATGGGCCTGTATCACATGTTATGCTAGCGAAAATGTAATCAAATGGGCCCACCGGTTGGACTTCAAAACCGGTAAACATTGAAAAAACAGCTGATTTGTAACGTCTCACAAAATGCCTTATACCAAAGGAAACACAGAACCATCTTAAAACGCATATTTTTATTGAAATCATGACTGATATAGGGTAGTGAACCACTTGGGCAGCGGCCGGTATTTTGGGCACTCCTTCGCTATAATTCAGTCAATTCCAAACCAGTTGACTTGAAATTTTGTAGACGGCTAGATACAATGCGTATCTAATCGCGTTCCAAAAATTGTGTCAATTGGTTCAGAATTTGCTGAGTTATAGCAGAAAAGTGCCCAATATAGGACCCCTGCCGAGATGGTTCCACTTCCCTAGTATACAACAGTATTGATACAAAGTAGTTTTCTAAATAACCCTGGAATTTAAAATGCTTACTTACCTTACCGGTCAGGCTGAGGCCGGGGTGGCCTCTGCTGTACATAGTAGCCGCCTCCATTCCACTCGGTCCATGGCTGTTTGTCTCCAGTTCCGCATTCTGCGTAGGGTCCGCAGATCGTCCTCCACTTGGTCGACCCACCTAGCTCGCTGCGCTCCACGATCCTGATGACGTGACCCGCCCACCATAGCCTCCCGATTTTCGCGGTATGGACGATGGTTGGTTCTCTCAGCAGCTGATGCAGCTCGTGGTTCATTCGCCTTCTCCAAGTCCCGTCTTCCATCTGCACTCCACCGTAGATGGTACGCAACACCTTCCGTTCGAAAACTCCAAGGGCGCGTTGGTCCTCTGCACGTAGGGTCCATGTTTCGTGCCCATAGAGGACAATCGGTCTAATCAGCGTTTTGTAGATAGTCAACTTCGTGTTACGGCGAACTTTATTCGATCGTAGAGTTCTGCGGAGTCCAAAGTAAGAACGATTTCCTGCCACAATACTCCTCTGAATTTCTCTGCTGGTGTCGTTGTCGGCGGTCACCAGTGAGCCCAAGTACACAAATTCGGGGTGGCGGGCGCGGTGATTCTTCCCTGGAGCCCTTTGCCATCATGTTCTTTGTCTTCGCCACATTAATGACTAATCCGATTCGCCTGGCTTCACTCTTTAGTCGGATGTACGTTTCCGCCATCGTCTCAAATTTACGAGCAATAATATCAATATCATCAGCGAAACCAAGCAGCTGAACGGACTTCGTGAAAATCGTCCCACTCGTGTTTATCCCCGCTCTTCTTATTACACCCTCCAAAGCAATGTTGAATAGCAAGCACGAAAGACCATCACCTTGCCGTAACCCTCTGCGAGATTCGAAGGGACTCGAGAGTGTCCCTGATACTCGAACTACGCACATCACTCGATCCATCGTCGCCTTGATCAACCGTATCAGTTTATCCGGGAATCCGTATTCGTGCATAATCTGCCATAGCTGTTCTCGATCGATTGTATTATACGCCGTTTTGAAATCGATGAACAAGTGATGTGTGGGCACGTTGTATTCGCGGCATTTCTGCAACACCTGGCGGATGGCGAACACCTAGTCCGTTGTAGCGCGTTCACCCATAAATCCAGCCTGATATTGCCCCACGAACTCTCTTGCAATCGGTGATAGACGGCGGCATAAAATTTAAGAGAGAAAAAATAAACATAATCAATGTTTTCATGATTTCCGTGATGAGCAAAATATTTTTAGTTATTTTTACTTTCTATATACAATTTTAAACAATTAGAAATGCATGAAAAACAATCAGATTAGTCGACGTAACAAAATTCGAATTTTCAACTCATACGTGATATCTTTGCTGATGCTGTAGGTCAGTGAAACATGGTGTGAATCAGTGGAGAATACTCAACGGCTGCAGGTCTTCGTCAATAGATGCCTACGATATATAATCCATGCATGGTGGCCTCATAATTGATATCTCCAATGTGGAGCTCCATCGTCGATGTGATAGAAAGTCGATAGCGACAGAAATTCGTGAGCCAAAATGGAGGTGGGTCGGCAACACTCTACGCAGGGGCGGGAACGAAATCTGTAAGTACACTGAACGAAACCTCCCGCCCAAAATCGACTGAGAGGCGATACGATCACGCCCCTTAACGACATTCGGTCGGAAACCGTATGGTCCATCGACCGAATGATGTCATCCTGAATCCGGATGACAGTGATAAGGAAATAGACTGCCGACCATATGGTCGAGCAACCTTGTTTTTTAGCGATTGATAACATTAATGTCACCGCTATCCTTCTCAATACATGATGTGCTTAGTAGTCAGTGTACCCTCGCGGGCACCCTTTTCAAAAAGATGGCATGTCCAACACATGCGACGCGAAATCGTCAACGACCCGGGTGTCACGATCAAGGAACTTGTTACGCTATCGATGAATGAATTCGGTGCATCTGTGTGGGCTTCGTTCTGCAACCAGCGTTGCCAACCTTCCAGATTTATCTGGATTTATCCAGATTTTTGAGGTCTCATTTAACAAAAGTCTGGAAGATCCAGACATTTGTTTTCCGGATTTGTAAGGTTTTGCTCGGAATTTGTAAGGTTTTTGCCCTGAATTTGTAAGGTTTTCACGCGAATCCAGACTTTTCCAGACAAATCTTCCTAAATCATCCAGATTTTTCAAAAATTGACCTGGCAACCCTGTCTGCAACTAATATTCATTTACATAGCGTGCGTCGACTCATACACGAATAAGATTATCGTCATCCGCTTTTTAGGATGATTGCCGTATGACTGATTCGTCATTCGAAAACACGATTTTGGTAATTTGGACTGGATGGTCGGACAAATCAGTCGATTTCGGGATGAGGTTTTCGTTCAGTGTAAGCGTTAGATTGGAACCCAGCAGTACATCGCAGCACAGGCAGACCCAGAGGCTCATGGCAGCGCAGCCTGAACAAGGAAATAAAGGAAGTTGACAGAAATTTGAACTGGGCACAAGTCAAGGTGATAGCAGGCAATCGACCGGGATGGAGATCTTTCAATTCGGCCCTCTGCATCACCGTGGGTGCTCAGGACTGAGAATAAGTAAGCAAGTATGTACATACTCTATGTTTAGGTTTTGAAGCTTGTTGTTATTTTCGATTTTTCCAGCACCATCGAAAGCTCTCAGCCCACAAAAATCATACTAGTAAATTCGAGAAATTCATGAAACGAAAATCAACCGAACTCCGTGCGCCCAATCATTGATTTATGAACCTTAATAAATGTGGTTGTCTATTGAATATAAATGTATCCTGTGCGAGCAATGCTCTCTCTCGCTTGGTTGCACATAAAATATACAACCCGATAGCGAACTGCACCCAGGGTAACTAACCCTCCAATTTTACAATACAAAGTCATACTATACTGTCTCCAGTCAGTTCCAGCAACAGCACCACACTCCACACTGACACTGATGTAGTTTTCGAAGACCGGGAGTGTGATTCTGCCTCCACACTCCCATCGAGTTGCAGAGTTCAACAGCGAACAAAAAATGGTATAAATTGTATTTATTCCCGTACAAGAATCTTGCTCTTCCCGCAAGTCTAGCCTTGAATAATTTATTGGCTTTCTTTGCCCCATAAAACCAGTCGGTGACTGTCGCACTCGTTCCTGGGGCCATAGCAATCTCAACCTCAAATGATACCACTCAACAACCAACGAACGGTTCGCTTCTGGGGGAAGAAAGTGTAAAAAATGTAAACAGCATAAAAGGACATTACCTCACCAATGATGGCGATGATGATGATGTTGCTGATGGTGGTGATACTTCTTCTCCTCGGCATGCATTGTTGTTGGCTCGGAACAGCGGAGTAGTTGTGCCTTCCCTCCGTAGAACGAGCTGAATGGAACTAATTTAAATGATAATCGTAAATAGTTGTGATAAATGACATACCGCTGAACTACATACACAGTCAGCCTGCGCGGAGTTCGTAAGTTTTATTTTTTCGATGACAACGAAGAGGACACTTCGCTATACAGCTCTGCACTGACTGCGGCTTCCAGGACCCGCGCGAGGTTGTGCCATGCACGAGGGTGAAAAGGATATTGCTCGAATCGGTGGCGGTGGGTACCTATAATGCTATTTATGTATCCTACGCCTCGGAATTGGAAATATAAGTGGAAGTAGGTGAATGTGCTCTTTGTTCGGTTAATCGAACGATTTGCATTTGAATGGTGAAGCTGCGAGCGAGTGATAGGAGCGCTCAGCTCAGCCCACGGAACGAGAACGACAAAGCGGGCGCGGATGGGATTCATTGTTGGGAGTTCTACATTTGGTTTTTTTTTGCGGGAATCACCTTAACCCGGGGGAACGACGACGACGGTGCGACATTGATATCAATTGTTGCAGAGAAAGAGTTCAATGGGTTATTGGAAGCATGGCATGGCAGTTGGATGGGTTCACACGAGATTGGATGGTATCACATCTTCCGCAGAGAATGAGACTAAAAATATATGTATGCCGCAGTTTATTTCATTGTTATATTTTCTAACATTGAATTAACCCTTAAAAGATGTGGACAACTTTTTTGCATAGTTTTACTTATAGATTTTGACCCAGTGGGTGGATATTCAAAACCAAAATGTTTTTATCAAGGGGATTAGTTGTGCTATCATATGCATATATGGAGATTATGTTATGCTAGAACAGTTTGGAGATATAGCTGGAAATGTAGTGTACACCACTTGTTCTTCATTCGATTCCGCGTTTTATTTCTATGTACATGTGAAATATTTCAATTAAAATTGCACAATATTCTTTGTTTGGGTTGGGGCTGTTAGATAGAAATGTCTTATGTCCTTTTACAGCTGTAACATAGATCTCCAGGTTATCCAAAACGTCCAGAAGTTTTGAACTTTATCTACTGAATACAAATAGTAGTGTTTACTTTTGAAATCACTTGAACTTGCTGAATTACATTCAAATGTACATTTTGAAACATGAAATGATGGTAGTCATGACCTGGTGATGTTCTAGGCAACTTAAAATAGCTCTGGAGTTCTGATTGTAAGGCCTTTACCTGTAATACTATATCAAACTAATGTATAAATGTCAGAACTGATTTCATTAGATCCATACATGTAAATCAGAGTATGAAAGACTTACTGCACATCAATGGCGATACCTTAGGCCATCCAAATCATTCTGGAGTTAAGGCCTTTATATCTACACCCGTAATAACGCATCGGGTGCATTTCAAACTTGGTAAAGTGCGTTTTGGTAGTCATAGAAGATCAGTTGAATCCTGAATCCTGGATCATCCGAACTATTCTGAATTTGAGAAATATGGTTTGAATTTGAAATGGTATATCAACAGAAGTGCACAAACATTAGAATTTGCCCATTTGATTCATACACATAGTGCAAGCCATGGGAGAGAAGTTCTCAGAGCATCAGAGATATATGAGGTCACCTTTCAGTATTATGTGGTTAAGGCCTTCAGATCTACACTCGTAACAAAGCATCCTACACGATCAAAACTTAGTGCAGTGTGTTTCAGTAGAGCAAGATGATAAGTTCGAACATATATCATATGACTCAAAGCTTTTCTAGATCATCCAAACCATTCTGATTGATTTCAAACATATAATACAAGTAGTGGGAAATAAATTTCCAGCACATCAGCATTATTTTTTATATGGTTAAGGCCTCCAAATCTACACTCGTCACAAAGCATCGCATCGGCTACACGTTAAACTCACTTGGGAGGATTTTCGGCGTGGCAGTCGCAATCGCAATCAAACGATCAGATATTCTCCTTCATCCGACGTTTCGATGTGTATTACATCTTCTTCAGGGAATTAGAAGTGTTAATCGCTTTTGTTTGGAAAGGCTTTGTGGGAGCATTATCCGTCCGAAAAACTATTTAAAAAAATGTTGGAATTTCTTGAACACTAGTTATGTTTTTGCCGAATTCGGTTCGCACTTCTAACAACACTACTTGTTAGAAGTGAATTAAGTTAGAAAGCGATTAACACTTCTAATTCCCTGAAGAAGATGTAATACACATCGGAACGTCGAATGAAGGAGAATATCTGATCGTTTGATTGCAATTGCAACTGCCACGCCGAAAATCCTCCCAGGTGTCCAGATACCTCAGTCGCAAGCTGCCTCCAAAAAGTTAAACTCACTATAATGTGTTTTGGTAGTCATAGAAGATCAGTTTGCATGAACTCCTGGAGAAAGTTTTGGAGGATTCCAGAGGAATACTCGGGGAACTCACGGAGAAATTCCCGTGGAATTCCTGGAGGAATTCTCGAGGAACTCCGGCAGGATTTTTCAAAAGGTTCTTGAAGTAATTCCAGAATAGCTCCTGAAGGAATTTCCAAGAAACTGGCATTTCTTAGGAACTCGTAGAGGTATTCTCGGAGAACATCACGATGAATTTCTGATGAATTTTTGGGTAAATTCCTACACATCAAAATACTATAAAAATCATTTTTATGTCAGTGGATGCACAAATAACACAACGAGATACCCAAAATATTATGAGATCCAACAGAAATATGCGTGAAAGAATTGCATCGATAAAGTAAAGAGATATAAGAGTAGAGCTTGTAGAGCTTGAAGGTTTTAATTCCAGAATAGTTTGGATGACCTAGATCACCAAGTGAATGTGGCTAAGTTAGAATTGTACTCTGAGGCTCTAGGTAAGAGTACCGTTATATTCCGCGAGCATTCGCTACAATAAAAATATCCAAAGATTTACAGATATTGACACCCATACTTAAAAAAATATTGGGTCCATTTGTGTGCCAGTGGACTCCCAAATAGCAACACATAGACATACTCGTAATATTATGAAGTGCAACAGACACAATCGTGAAAGAATTATGCCGATAGAGTGAAGTGAAACAATAGTAGAGCCAGTGGACCTTGAAGGTCCTAATTCGAGAATAGTTTGGAATGCCTGGAATATCTCATGAATGTACCAAAAGCATTATAGTTATACACTGAGGCTCCATCAGCAGTATATACTACATTCCACGAATATTTTTCACATTTAAAGCATGATACAGTATGTAGATATTGTAAACCAAACTTCAAAGTGTATTGGAGGCCATTTTTATTTCACGGAATGACCAAATTCCACAATATCGACTTACTCGTAGCATTGTGAGGTCTAATGGACATCAACGTGACTGTATTTCTAGAACAGAGTGAACACAAATGAAGGTAGATGTTGTAGATCTTAAGGAAATGAATGTCAGAGTAGTTTGGATGACCTAGATCACCCAATTCATGTACCATGAATTTTCGAGCTCTGATGCTAGTATCGTAGACCATGTTCTGTGATCATTCATCGTGTATAAAATTTGGTTTAGAATGTTGGATTTATGACACAAATTTCGGAGTACTTCGGAGGCCTAAGAATAGCTCTGAGATCAAAACTTCTACAGACTATGATGGGTTAATACTTTGCATGTCAAGAATCAGTGAAAACTATTGATGATTAGCAAAATGATGAAATTTGAGCAAAAACATGTACAATTTACAAAAAAAAGCTTTTCGGCTACCAGTAAAAAGGGGGAGCTCCCATGCATTTATTAGCACAAATATTCCCCTTGTCTATAAAAATGACTCCAGGGTAAACAAAGGAGATATTGCAATTTTACAAAAAAAGACCGTCCCGGTTTTTACGGGTTAACCACAAAAATACGTTGATTGTTTTACTTCTGCAACAAGTTGAGAATGTTCTTTTTCTACACGACGAATAACATAAAAATTTTAGTTCATTTTTTGAAAGGGAGTTAAGCTGTGGGCCCCGATATAAACTAGCCTAGGGTAATTGATGTCGTGAACAAAGAAAAAAAATGAACCATAGTGATTCATGTTATTCTATGCGCGTTTCAACAACTTTTATTTTGGGTTTTGTTCGGAGGTTCATTTGAAAGAATGTCTACAAATTCAAAGCATAATATTACTTGCTGTGCATATATGAAAATAAGTATTAAATTTGATATGTGGACTCTATTTTTAAAAGTTATTACCATTTTTTTCTTGGTTTGCATGATCTGGGACAGCTCTAACATACAAGAAATATGATTGAATTGATCTAATATGTCTACTGCAATACTCTTCACTAAGTTTGAAATGTAGCCGATGCAAGCTCGTGCCCAAGCGAGGAGTTTAGGGGGTTAAACCCCTCTCATTTCCGAAATTCCATGAATTAGGTGCCACTCCGCCTTTACGAAAACTACGAAAAACCCCTCCCTTGCCTTCCTTTCTTGTGCACAAGTCAAAGCCGATGATTTGCTATGGATTGTAGATATGAAGGCCTTAAACATATACTATTACAAGTGACCTCAGATATCCCTGACGCACTAGGAATTTGTCTCCCATTATTAGCATTACATGTATAAATCAAATGAGCAAATTCTTATATTTGTGCACTTCTTTTGATAGACCATTACAAATGCAAATTATATGTCTCATTTTCTGATTAGTTTGGATGATCCGGGAAGCTTCTAAGCTGTAAAATTGATGATTCAATTATCACGTGAATCAACTGATCTTCTATGACTACCAAATCGCGTTATAGTGAGTTTAAGGTGTAGCCGATGCTTTGTTACGAGCGTTGATCTGAAGGACTTAACCATATAATATATAAAAAAAATGATGCTTCAGATATCGCTGATGTGCTGGAAATTTATCCCCCACTACTTGTATTATATGTTTGAAATCAATCAAAATGGTTTGGATGATCTAGAAAAGCTTTAAGTCATATGATATATGTATGTATGTTCGAACTTATCATCTTGCTCTACTGAAACACACTGCACTAAGTTTTGAACGTGTAGGGTGCTTTGTTACGAGTGTAGATCTGAAGGCCTTAACCACATAATACTGAAAGGTGACCTCAGATATCTCTGATGCTCTGGAAACTTCTCTCCCATGGCTTGCACTATGTGTATGAATCAAATGGGCAAATTCTAATGTTTGTGCACTTCTGTTGATATACCATTTCAAATTCAAACCATATTTCTCAACTTCAGAATAGTTCGGATGATCCAGGATGCCTCTATGATGTGTATCCATGTATCATATGATTCAACTGATCTTCTATGACTGCCAAAACGCACTTTACCAAGTTTGAAATGCACCCGATGCGTTATTACGGGTGTAGATACAAAGGCCTTAACTCCAGAATGATTTGGATGGCCTAAGGTATCGCCATTGATGTGCAGTAAGTCTTTCATACTCTGATTTACATGTATGGATCTAATGAAATCAGTTCTGACATTTATACATTAGTTTGATATAGTATTACAGGTAAAGGCCTTACAATCAGAACTCCAGAGCTATTTTAAGTTGCCTAGAACATCACCAGGTCATGACTACCATCATTTCATGTTTCAAAATGTACATTTGAATGTAATTCAGCAAGTTCAAGTGATTTCAAAAGTAAACACTACTATTTGTATTCAGTAGATAAAGTTCAAAACTTCTGGACGTTTTGGATAACCTGGAGATCTATGTTACAGCTGTAAAAGGACATAAGACATTTCTATCTAACAGCCCCAACCCAAACAAAGAATATTGTGCAATTTCCATTGAAATATTTCACATGTACATAGAAATACAACGCGGAATCGAATGAAGAACAAGTGGTGTACACTACATTTCCAGCTATATCTCCAAACTGTTCTAGCATAACATAATCTCCATATATGCATATGATAGCACAACTAATCCCCTTGATAAAAACATTTTGGTTTTGAATATCCACCCACTGGGTCAAAAGCTATAGGTAAAACTATGCAAAAAAGTTGTCCACATCCTTTAAGGGTTAATCTCGGGAAGTCTAATCATGCAAATACATTTTAACAGATGTACTCCGTTTGATGTTGTTACGATTGTATTCGACTGCGAAGGAACGAATGATTCCCAGGTAACCAATAAGCATTTGAATAAGCTGTATTTCAGCTATAAAACTGCATTATATCTGCTTCCTGCTATATCATAGCAGTTCGACTGCTAAATTGCCCTATATTAGCAATAGAAATGCCACTTAAAATCTGACACCTGTTGTGTAGCATTTCAAATGCACAATATTTTCTGGTTAACAAGCATCCTAACTGCTACTTTGTTGCCATAAAACTGCTACGAGAGATGAGCGCGATGCTAAAACTGCTACATATTTCAACTTTTCAATTCATGTGCCACGACTATAGGAGCCATTACAATTCAGATGTCCTATCATTTATTGGTAGCAACGAAGCAAATCAATGAGAGAACAAATGTTTTCCAAATAAATCCCATGGAATAAGAAACCAATTATGCCATCGTGTATTATGTTGATGGTTTAACTATCGGCGCTTGTCCGAGCCGTTGTCCGGGCACAGCAAAATAACTGCCGGTGTGGTACTCAAGCCTTTAATAGATCAAAAAATCAACGCACATTATCTGATCATTTATAGCTCCTCTTGTAGCGCGGTTCAGCATCATCACCAACCAGAGGATTGTGGGATCGAATCCCAATTTCATCGGGATCCGCAAAAAAAAAAACAACTGCAAAAACAAACAACAACCTCAAAAGTTGCACAGGACAATATGTGTAAAAATAGAAAGGGAAGAATATGAAGCGACTGAAATGCGCAGGGGAAAATATTTTTGTTGATGTTCGAGTTTTTGGGGATAGGAAAGATAAGCATTTAATCAGCCGTATATTGGGCCAAAACCTGCATTTAATTAGCACTTATGGCGCATATACGGCATATTAGCATTTAATGACCTGCAGTAAAGGCGCATATAGTGCTAAATAAATGCAATTTTAACTGCTTATTGGTTACCTGGGTAAGCTCAACTGTGCACTATGGTCCTCCGGAAAGTAGGGGGTTGGTGTCAGGCCCTACGAGCCAGCCGTAAAAAAACCATTGTGACGGAAAATCAGCAACAGAATAATACGAACCGAGACCAACGGCAACGACCCCAGCGAACAAAAAGGACTTGCGATTGGAAACTCGGTACGTGGAACTGCCGGAGCATCCGCATACTCGCCGATCTACTGAAGGACCGCGGGTTCGGCATCGTAGCGCTGCAGGAGGTGTGTTGGACAGGATCCATGGTGCGAACGTTTAGAGGTAATCATACCATCTACCAGAGTTGCGGCAACACACGCGAGCTGGGAACAGCTTTCATCGTCATGGGTGATATGCAGAGGCGCGTGATCAGTTGGTGGCCGATCGACGAAAGAATGTGCAGGTTGATCAAGGGCCGATTCTTCAACTTCAGCATAATAAACGTGCACAGCCCACACTCCGGAAGCACTGATGATGACAAGGACGCATTTTATGCGCAGCTCGAACATGAGTACGATCGCTGTCCAAGCCACGACGCCAAGATCATCATAGGATATTTGAACGCTCAGGTAGGCCAGGAGGAGGAATTCAGACCGACGATTGGTAAGTTCAGCGCCCACCAGCAGATGAACGAAAACGGCCTACGACTCATTGATTTCGCCGCCTCCAAAAATATGACCATACGTAGCACCTTTTTCCAACACAGCCTCCCTTATCGTTACACCTGGAGATCACCACAGCAGAAGGAATCTCAAATCGACCACGTTCTGATTGACGGACGGCACTTCTCCGATATTATTGACGTCAGGACCTATCGTGGTGCCAACATCGACTCCGACCACTATCTGGTGATGGTGAAACTGCACCCAAAATTCTCCGTCACCAACAATGTACGATACCGGCGACCGCCACGGTACAACCTAGAGCGACTGAAACAACCGGATGTCGCCTCAGCATACGCGCAGAGTCTCGAGGCCGCGTTGCCAGACGAGGGCAAGCTCGATGAGGCCCCTCTAAAGGACTGCTGGAGTACAGTGAAAGCAGCCATCAACGACACAGCCGAAAGCACCATCGGGTACGTGGAACGGAATCGACGGAACGAATGGTTCGACGAAGAGTGCAGAACGGTTTTGGAGGAGAAGAACGCAGCGAGGGCGGTTATGCTGCAGCAAGGGACTCGACAGAACGTGGAACGTTACAAACAGAAGCGGAAACAGCATACCCACCTCTTTCGGGAGAAAAAAGCGCCGCCTGGAAGAAGCGGAGTATGAAGAAATGGAACTGCTGTGCCGTTCCCAAGAAACACGGAAGTTCTATCAGAAGCTCAACGCATCCCGCAACGACTTCGTGCCGCGAGCCGAAATATGCAGGGATAAAGACGGAGGCCTCTTGACGGACGGACGTGAGGTGATCAAAAGGTGGAAGCAGCACTTCGATCAGCACCTGAACGGCGTGGAGAACGTAGGCACGGGAGCCCACGGCAACGGAGGAAACGACGACGCCAGTGCAGCGGAGGACGGTAATGAATCAACTCCCACGCTGAGGGAAGTTAAGGATGCCATTCACCAGCTCAAAACCAACAAAGCAGCTGGTAAGGATGGTATCGCAGCTGAACTCATCAAGATGGGCCCAGAAAAGTTGGCCACCTGTCTGCATCGGCTGATAGTCAGGATCTGGGAAACCGAACAGCTACCGGAGGAGTGGAAGGAAGGAGTAATCCGCCCCATTCACAAGAAAGGCGACCATTTGGAATGTGAGAACTTCAGGGCGATCACTATTTTAAATGCTTCCTACAAAGTGCTATTCCAGATCATCTTCCGTAGTCTGTCACCAAAAAGAATGAGTTCGTGGGAAGTTATCAAGCCGGCTTAATCGACGGCCGGTCGACAACGGACCAGATCTTTACCGTTCGGCAAATCCTCCAGAAATGCCGTGAATATCAGGTCCCAACACATCACCTGTTCATCGACTTCAAAGCGGCATACGATAGTATCGACCGCGCAGAGCTATGGAGAATCATGCACGAAAACGGCTTTCCTGGGAAGCTGACTAGACTGATTAAAGCAACGATGGACGGTGTGCAAAACTGCGTAAGGGTTTCGGGTGAACTATCCAGTTCATTCGAATCTCGCCGGGGACTAAGACAAGGTGATGGACTCTCATGCCTACTCTTCAACATCGCTCTGGAAGGTGTGATGCGACGAGCCGGGCTCAACAGCCGGGGAACGATTTTCACTAAATCCGGACAATTTGTGTGCTTTGCGGACGACATGGACATTATTGCCAGAACATTTGGAACGGTGGCAGAGCTGTACACCCGCCTGAAACGCGAAGCAGCAAAGGTCGGACTGGTGGTGAATGCCTCAAAAACAAAGTACATGCTGGTAGGCGGAACCGAAAACGACCCGATCCGTCTGGGTAGTATTGTTACGATAGACGGGGATACTTTCGAGGTGGTGGAGGAATTCGTCTACCTCGGATCCTTACTGACGGCTGACAACAACGTGAGCCGTGAAATACGAAGGCGCGTCATCAGTGGAAGTCGTGCCTACTATGGGCTCCAGAAGAAACTGCGGTCAAAAAAGATTTACCCCCGCACCAAATGTACCATGTACAAGACGTTAATAAGACCGGTGGTTCTCTACGGACACGAGACATGGACGATGCTCGAGGAGGACCTGCAAGCACTCGGAGTTTTCGAGCGACGGGTGCTAAGGACGATCTTCGGCGGTGTGCAGGAGAACGGTGTGTGGCGGAGAAGGATGAACCACGAGCTCGCTGCACTTTACGGCGAACACAGTATCCAGAAAGTGGCCAAAGCTGGAAGGATACGGTGGGCAGGGCATGTTGCAAGAATGCCGGACATCCGGTAGGTACAAGAAGGCGTGGAGCGCAGAGAGCACGATGGGCGGACCAGGTGGAGCGTGATCTGGCGAGTGTTGGGCGTGACCGAGGATGGAGAGCTGCAGCTGCAAATCGAGTTATATGGCGGCAAATTGTTGATTCAGTATTATCATGAATTTGATGTGAACTAAACAAATGAAATGAGGCGCGTAATCGCTTAGGTTCCGTGCACTTCAAATTAGACAATCTTTCCAAATGTGGAAAATAATCGTTTTCCACACCGTTCATTTGAATATTTTGGTCATTCGTCGGCTTTACCGGCTTAATTTTACGTCTGTTTTGCTTGCGTCTCAAGCAAACTTCATTTATATAATGAAATAGCATGAAGGCGTTTTGCCCCAGGGGTGCGTATTACCCCAGGTTCCCCTACGACAGCAGGTTATCATGCAAGAGGACCCGGATCAAATCTTCATAGGAGTGTGTCATGTATAAATAAGTTTGGTCATGTTTCACGCAGTACAAGCACAAACAACAGAGCAGTGCTGTCAAAGTAAAATCAGAGCTATGGTTACTCAAGGTTTCCAAATTTCTGCACCCTTTATAGTGGTAAATACCTTGGGGGCCAAGATACTGACTTCACTATTGCGCCAAATCAAATATTATTCCAGGAAAAGCCTCCCATGTATTGTTGTTTCACGATTTTTTAATGTAATTATCACGGAAGGAATATGCTTTCTGAAATTTCTTTCATGTATTTTGCAAAAAAATATTCTTATAATTTTTAGAAGTTCTCCAGGGACACCCGAAATTTCTTATGGGAATGTCCCAAAGAAAGTCTGGAGGAATCCCTGGATAAATTTTTCAAAGAAATTTTGTGGTCAGGGATGCATTTTGAAGTGATACTAAAAGGAAACTTCAGAAGAATCCTTGTTTTAAAATCATTCTAAACAATCCTGAGAAAATCTTCTATCAGTTATCAATCCAGATTTTTTTTTGTAAATCTTCAAGGAAATATTCAAATTCCTGTACTGGTAATCCTCAAAGTATTCACACGGATTCCTCTGAAGATTCTTTTGGCACATTATTTCAGTATACCAAAGCCAGGTATCATACCAAGACAAGATATTGGTCGGATACCCAGGTATTGAACATAACTTATTTTGGTATTTTGTAGGTATTTATAAAAAAAATCAACGAGTTATTGGTTTGGTGCTGAGGACTGCTTGAGATATTATTTAATTTATGAAAAAAATGGCTATTTGTATGGAAAAATCTCCGATTATTGTTCAGGTATTGCCATCCTGAAGTCATTTTTCACGTGTTATGCACAGGATACACGCCAGTTTTTATTTTAGGTATTTAACCTCTTATGCAGGGCTTCTCAATACCTTATTTAGGTTGTAGGAATTCGGTGTTCCATACCTGAGTTTGGTATTCTTTAGCTATTTACTCCTGCTCGGATAATCACCTAAAAATGCATCCCTTACCACAAATGAAAATTTGCTCAGGGATTCCTCTAGATATTCTTCTGGACATTCCCATAAGAATTTTCCTTGGCAATTCTTCAGGATTTTCTCAAGGAATATCACAAAATTTTAATCTTGAAACTGGTCTACGGAGCTTCTACCGAAATTTCTTCTGAGATTCATTAAGGAAATTTATTTAAGGATACCTACATAAGTACATGCTTGTATTCTTCCATGTTTTTCTTCAAAAATTTCTGAAGGAATTCCTTCAGAAATAATGTCAGATTTTATTTCCAGAAGTTTATCAGGATTTATCCGAAAATTCTCAAGAAATCCTTGAAGGAATTCCTCCAGGGATTTTCAAGGAATTCCCCCAAATGTTTCTTTGAAAGATACAATTAAGGAAAATATTTTTTACAAAGATTCGGAAATTCTTTCAGAAATTCCTCTAGGAGATTTCTTATGTCTGGAAATTCCTCCCGAAAAGAGATTCTTCTGGAAGTATCTCCAAGAGTTTCTCCAGTAGTTCCTTCAGGTATTCCTATGCTGTGGATTTATTCAGACCATTCTTGGGGGATTTTTGCAGATTTTTTTCCCTCAACAAGTCCTGTAGAAATTACTCCGCCGGCAGAGGGTTCTGCAGTTTTTAGTGTTTCGAAGATTCCTTCTAAAAATCATTTCTTTAATGTCTTCAGTGATTCTCTAAGGTATTCTTCAGGATTTTTCTGTAAATTATTATAAGTTAGTGTAAGAAATTCCTTTAGACGTCTCCCGTAGTTCTTCCAAGCAACCCTTTAGAAAATTCTTAGGGAATCCATCAGTTTTAACTGCGATTTCTGCAGACATTTGTTTAGACAATCCTTCAGAATTTGCTCCCAGGATTTTTCCAGGAATTTCCAGAGATTTCTTAAGCATTTTTAAATTACTTACAGAGTTCCTCCATAAGTCCCTAATGATTTTTTTAAACATAAAGGGGGTATCTCAAGGTTTTCTCAGGTATTTTCCCAGATGTTGTTCTTGGAATTCATCCAGGAATTGCTATGCTCATAAAACAACTTCAGGAATTTTTGTTCAGGAATTCCTTCAATTTTTGTCAAGAACTTCTTATTTCAGTTTCCAAAGATATCTTCAGAAGTTTTTAAGGTATTTCTTGTAACAATCCTTCAGAGATTTCCTAGAAATCCTTCAGAGATTCATTAAATAACTCTTCAGAATTTTTGTGCTAGCTCTGGAGAAACTTTTGAAAATTAGGAATTCTTGGACGAATATCTCAGCAAATTCTGCAGGGATCACTAAAGATATCGCAGGACATATTTATGATGGAACCGCAAAAGCGATTTCTGTCAAAAATCCTTATTGGGAAGAATTTTCTAGCAATCTCTCTAGGATTTGTGAAGAAATTTTTTGGAAATATTCTGAAAAATTCCTTGGAGAGCTTTTGAAGAAATCCCTTGCTGAAATTCGTGAACAAATCCCTAAAATTCTGAAAAAGTCTCTGGAGATAAGAATATCCACTCAAAGGAATTTCAGATGGATTCCCAGCAGAAACTTCTGAAAGAAACCCTGAGTAGTTTTCTTAAGATCTACATCGAGAAACTTCTCAATCAATCCTTTTTTGAACTCATAGAAAAAATATTAAGGAATTTGTAGAAAAAATCGTAGAAAAATCGCTTAAAATTATTCTTGGACGATTTTTTGAAAGTATTATTGGAGAAATCACGAATTATAGAAAAAATCCTGAATAGCTGGAGAAACGCATAGATAAGTGTCTGAAAAGATCCCTAGAAAAAAAAAAACTCGTGAGATATTTCTAAATGATTATGCCTACAAATTCTTAGAAAATGTTTTTGAATAAACTACTTAAAGAATCCGTGGACAAATTATTGGAGCTATCCTTAAAAAACATGTTGGATTAATTTCCAGAGAAATATCTGGAGGAAACCCTGAAGGAATTTCTTCATAAACTCCTGCAGTAACCTCTGCAGTAAGGACTGTATCGGAAATTAACTATATATGTTCAAAACATCCTAAAAAATAATTCATTCAAGTTATAAATAATTGTATTTTTGGAGGTACTATATAAATCCTCAGAAAAAGGAATGGCACTTTTGCTTTTGTAAAAATAATGATTTTACATGGTCATCAATCTCAAAGTTTAAACGCATGATCTTGAAATTTTGGACACCTCTTAAAAATTTGAAATTGCGGAAAAAATGGAAATTTTTTTGATTTTTTAAAATATTTTAGCGCAAATACATTCTTTCCCAGATTGCTCATAATATAGGTAAAAAATTGTTTTCAAGAAAAAATTCTACTCCATTTTAGCGCAATTCTTAAAAATGAAAAAAGGTCATTTTTCAGGGACCCTATTTTTTGATGCTCATTCAAAGCACGATTACGCAAATAAAAAATACATCAAATTGATGAGTCAATTTTTTTTAATTGGAAAAGTTTTTAAACTTAACGACGAGGTAGCTTTAGTAGAGAACGGAATTGTATAACCTTTAAAGATATTTAAAAGAGACTGTCCAAGGGGGAAGACAGCTTTGCTCAGTGCAAGCTTTTGTTGATCGAGCAACTCTGAGTTGCTCCCATTTGCTCAAACATGTTTTGTTGATCCAAGTAGTCATGCTTATGCCAAATGCTCGATCCGTCAATCTTGGTCGGATTGAAAGCCTCAGCCTGAGACTCTGAGGATTGAAACGCTTCTGTTATTGGTGATGGTCTATCAAAGTTTTAGTAATTGCTATCATAACCATGCTATGCTCTGGCCGTTCCGAAATCACCGACATATGAGCGAATTTTTGGAGTTTGTTCGATCATTCTCTTCCTGTATGATAACAGTGAGAAAAATGAGCCTGTAATAGCTACGTATTTCAAAGTAAGTTTTTGTAAGTTTTTGCGGCACCTCGCTTTTTGCAGGCACATACATAGAAGTTCTGCAGACACTCTTTTCCCACACCAGTGGGTGAATTCCGTCGTACAACTTTCTCGAATTATGCGCCGATATTTGTTCGCAAGTATTCAGAATTATATTTGAATACACTTCACTCCCGCAGGCGTAAACAAATAATTCCCATGGTTGCTATGTACAGCTGTACCGCTAACGTTGTGCTGAGCAAAGTGAGCAGCTCGGAGTTACTCAAAATCTGCTCAAGATCAGCCTCGAGAGCAAGAGCTGTCTCTTCCCTTGAGACTGTCAAAGTTCGACAAAAAATTAGTGTTTTTTTAGGATGGGTCATTTTTTAAATGTTGAGGGTTTTTCGATCATAAATATTTTTTTTTAAGTTGGTGTTCGGTGATATGTTATGTGCACATAACTACTAACAATAATTCATATTTTTTGGATTTTTCGCCGTACAAGTTTTATTCGCTACAGGTTATTGAAACGCTGAAAAATCTTTAAAAAACAACAATTTGTCCAAAACTTTAATTTGTGAGACGTATTCATTCTACAATATTTTCAATAATGCTAAACATTTTTCAAATTTTTTCAGGCTGTTCTAAACTTGACTGTATTGTGAAGATTTGATAGAAGAACCGAAATGATAAGACCAAACATGCTTCGAGATAGAGCATCCTGAATGTTTATAGTTAATTTCCGATACACTCCTTAATTGCTGCCTGAATCACTGAAAGTAAATGTGCAAGAATCTCTGGATCAATTTCTTCAGTTTTTGGGCACACTCATTTGGCAGTTTTCTATAGAATCGCTACAACAATTTCTGAATTCTCTGTTGAAATTTCTTGACGAATTTCTGAAAAAAAAAAAATTATCTGGAAAGTTTTTTGATGAAGCCTAAGTTTACTCGTAACCGCCAAACTACACAAAATTGAGTTCTTCAGGTCATTGGGGGAGAGAAGGAAAACAACCTAATTTTGAGTAACTAGCATATACGATATATTCAATTTTGAGTAAAATCGACCCAGAAATTAGGTAGTTTGAATTTTCCGTGTATTAAATAATCGTTGAAAGTATTTCTAAAGAGATCCCCCTAAAAAAAATCTGAAACAATCCCTGGAGCCATTTCCGACAAATTTGTTAAACGAATCCCTAGGAGAATGTGATTTTTGGTGGAGTTTCAGAAGGAATTCATAGAAATCTACCTTGAAGAATTCTTGGAAAGGAAATACCAGAAGGAAGCCCTGGGGAAACTTTTTGGGGAATTCCTGGAAGAATGTCAGAAAAAATAGCCGTTAGAGTTTTTGTAAGATTTTAGGTAAGACCGAATTCCTAGAATAATTTCTGAAGGAATCTATGGATTACTTTTAAATATTTATGGAGAAATATGACTAGGAATTTTTGAAGGAATCTCTTGAGAAATGTTTAAACGAATTTCTTGGGAAACTTGAACAATTCTAGCACCACTCCTCCATGGTTTTCCGGGAATTGTTCTTAGATAACCCCACGATTTCCTCGGAAATTTATTTAGCGTTTTTCTTTTATGGGAATCCATCCAGGATTTTCGTGAAATTTATTCAGTAGTTCTTCAGAAACTGCTCGAGCAGCTCCACGGAAATTTCATCCTGCGAATTTTCTCTTGAATCTACCCGGAGTTGCCTGGCAATATTTTCCGGAGCTCCTCATTAAGTTACCTGAACATTCCTCCAGGAGTTCCCCGAGAATACGTTCATAAGTTCCATGACAATTCCTCCAGAAGTTACCCAAGTATTTTTCCAAAATTTCCCCGGCAATACATCCAGGATTTTCAAAGAAATTCCTATAGAAATTTCCCAAAAATTCTACCAGAATCTTCATGGCAACTCAACCAGGTATTTCCTAGAAATCTTCAGGAGTTTTTTTTTTTGGAATTCTTCCAGGAGTTCCGCGAAAATTTCTACAGGAGCTCTCCAAGGCAATCCTCTATTAGTTTCCCGGGGATTCCTTAAGGAGCTTTACGGGATTTCTTCCCGGAGTTTCCCGTAAATTTCTCTAGGCGTTTGCCTTGCATTTTCCAGGAGTTCCATGTGAAATCTTAAAGAGTTTCCCTCCAAGTTCTTCCGAGCTTCCTTCGGTCATTCCTCCAGGACCTTCACGGGAATACTTCTACTAGTTCCACGGAATATCTCCATGAGTTCGCCGGCAATACGTCTCTATGTTGAAGTTCCATGGAAATTTCACCCGAAATTACCCGGGTATAGTTCTAAGTTATCCCCGGAAATACATCCAGGATTTCGCAAGAAAGTTCTACAGAAATTATTTGAAAATTCAACCAGCATCTTCATGGAAATTCTGCAAAATGTTTCCTGGGAATTTCCCTAGAAATTTGTTGGCAATTTATAGGAAGTCCTGGGCAATCTCTTGAGGAGTTCCCCGGAAATATCTCCAAGAGTTTTTCGAGAATTCCTTCAGGATTTTCTCGAAAATTACACCAGAAGTTTCCTGGGAATTCCTCCAGGAGTTCCCCGGCAGTTTCTCCAAGAGTTCCCCGGGAATATCTCCAGGACTTCCTACAGAAATTTATCGGGAATTTCTCCAGCAGATCCTCGAGAATTTCTCCAGAACATCACCGGGGATTCCTTTAGAAGTTCCCCGGGAATATCTCCCGGAGTTTCTCGGGAATTCCGCCAGGAGTTTCCTGCGAATTCTTTCAGGAGATCTCTGGGAATTACTCCAGGAACTCCTTGGGAATTCGTCTAGAAATTTCCCAGGAGGTTTTCGAGAACTCCTCCAAGTGTTTTTCGAAAATTTCTCTAGGTGGTTTCCTGGGAATTCCTCCAGGAGCTCCCAGACCATTTCACTAAGAGTTCCCCGGGAATATCTCCAGGAGTTCCTCGAGAATTCCTCTAGAAGTTCTCTGGAATTCATCCAGAAGTTTCTCGGGAATTTCTGAAGGGGTTCCCGAGGAACTCCATATAGGATTTACGGTGAACTCCTGAAGGGATTCCCGGAGATCTCTTGGAAAGATTCTCGGGGAACTCCTAGAGGAATTTCCAAGGAACTGCTAGAGAAATTCTCGGAGAATTTTGTTCAGGAGTTCATCGGGAAACCCTACAGGAGAAATTGTCAAAGCCCTCTTGAAGGAATTGTCAGAAAACTCCAGGAAAATTTTCCGTGGAAATCTTGAAAGAATTCCTATAAAAATGTAAGATTAATTTTTTCGGAGAATTTCTGGAGAAATCCTGAGGAAATTTATGGAAAACTGCTAAGAAAAATCCCGGGGAAGTTCTAGAGGAACTTCCAGTGAACTCTTGGAAGAATGAATGGGAAACTCATGGCAGAATTCTCGGGCTTTTGTGGAGGAACTACCGGGAAACTTCTGGAGAAATTCCTGCAGGAGCTGTCGGGGAACTCCTGTTGAAATTGCCGGGTATCTCCTGTAGGAATTCCCGAGGAACTCCTGTAAGTGTACCCCCCCCCCCTTTTTGAAATCCTGAGGTACTTCTGGTCTCTGGAGAAATTTTCGGGGATATTTTTGGAACTATTCCTGGAGCGATTTCCAGGGAAACCCTGCAGGAATTGTATCACAAATGCTAAAGAAATTCTTGGCGAGATTCCAAATTTCTGGAGGAATTCTCGTGGAAATCCTAGAGAAACACTCTGTCAGCTCCAGGAGAATTTCTCGGGAACTTCTGAAGCAATTCCTGGGAAACCCCTCAGGATGTAGTGATCCAAGGTGAATTAATGGGGAATAATAAAAATTATAAACAAATATAATTTTATGTTTATATAATTTATTTTAAAACCTAGCTTCAAAATGAGTAGAAACACATTGTATTGATTTTGCAGAGAAAATTATTGTGGTTTAATTTATTTAAGAATTATTTTCTCTTCTGATATGTCTGGCATCACTATAGTGTAAAAGAAAGCAGAAATGGAGAGTTAAAAGTTTGAAATATCTCAGTAGGCATTTATATGTATGTAAATTTAAAAATAACAAAGTAGTGTGGAACGAGCTCACCAATTCAACTGCATTCATCCATTGCTTCATTGCTGGCCTCTAGAGAACTAATTTCTGTTGTCGCTAAATGTCTGGAATGAATGTATGTAGTATTTGAAACAGACGCTATGGAAAATTATGTTTGAAACAAAATAAGGATTTATTGAACAGTAGGTATTATTTTTAAATCGAAAATCAAACAAATTCCACGGTTTCCTCTCTGCAGCCAACTTATTTATGGTTTTCCATGGCCCTGTTGCAAAGCAATTTTTCGTTTCCTCATGCTTACAACCAAACACCTGCTATTTCATTCCTTCATAAATACAAATGCTATGGAAAACTACAATCGACGTATGAATGTTGGAAAACGAGTAAGGAAAGACCACAAATTTTGTTTATTCAATTTTTCCATCAAACGACACCCTTCCGTCATATCGTTTGTTTTTCACACATTTTTCACGTTTCCTTTATTTATTCAAATTTTCTTGGTCAAGGGGTGCGTTGTTGCACTAGGCAAACTGTTTATGGGGGAAAGCCGCACTCGCTTTCGAAACAGTTCATGCTGGCTGCCGGCCGACAGTTTATTTAATTTCCAGGTGAATGTGGTTTTAGCAAATTGTTGTCCGACAGACAGATTTCGCCACTAATGAGCCCCACAAATAGGCTCTAATCAGGGTTCCAGCTAAGCTGGCGTCTGCGTCGGTGATGCCCGATTTGGCGCAACAGGCAGCAGCCCGAAGCAAACGTCTACTTTTCTCCCCAAAGCAAAGCCTTTGCAGAATTTGAAGCTTCGGATAAAATCTGGTGTTCCTGGGGACCTAAATGGGACTACTTTACGTATTGATTAATTATTTCCACCGGAGGATCATTAATCATGGGTCCGTCGCGTCGTCGTGGCCCCGAAAGGTTGGTAAATCGATTTCACGATCGGCCACGGGTTGGGGCCATGCATGGACGGACTGGCGACGCGACGCAGAGAAAGGTGAAGATGAGGTGAACTTGTAAGAGGGAAAAAAATCATACACACCACCCGATCTGAGCGATGAGATTTGAACCGTCTGCTGATTGGCATGCGGTCATATATTAGACGGGGTGGTAGCTCCCCGTGCGAGAGGTTGTCGGCACTGGGGGCAGCGTTGCCAGAAGTTGAGTGGGTTTTGAGGATAGTGGTAAGGATTTACAACAAATATGGCTTCCTTCGTCCTTTCCAGCAGCCTTGTTGTTCTTCAGTCCTCTAATGGCTATCTTGACCTCACCTGGCGTTGGAGAACCAACAGTCAGTCCGTTGACTTTGATTCAAATTCTTGAATTCTGTCCATTCCCACCGTTCAACAGTTCCTCGAAGTGCGCTCTCCACATGGCAGCCACCATTTGTTTTGCCTGTAAACAAGTTTCCAACACGGTCGATGCACATGACGGGAGAAGGTGCCGTTTTTCTCCGCACGTCATTGACAGTTTCGAGAAACCTCCGCATATCATTCTATTCCATACTCTCTTGCGCCTGAGAAATCACATTTTCCACCCGCGCTGCCGTACTCATCGCCAACAGTACTTGAATCTGAATGAAAATAAAAAAATACGACCATCAGCAGCGCCAGCAACCACTACGAAGGAACACGCAAAGGGAACGAAGAAAACCGAACCAACTGTGACCGCTGCGCTGTTCCTCATCGGTCAGTTGGCTTGTGAAGCAAACTGACTGGTGATCATTCATGCTCACGTGCTGTGGCGAGTGTGAAGATGCGGAAATGATTCAGCAGGGTAAACAGGTATAATATGCCCCCCCCTAAGCAGAAATGGCAATATATCTAAAACTGGCGCCTTATTCCATCTATTGTCCACTGCAAATCGTTGTTCCTAAAGTCAGTGAAGTGTTGCATGCAAACTATGCCTTTGGAGGGGCGGCTATGGAAGCTTTGAAAACGTTCAAAAATTTGCCTTATCAAAACAAATGGGGCAATACGCCCCACCAAAAGAAAAACATCCAGCCCCGTGATAAAACTGTCCCAGGGAATAATTCCACTGCATGCTTATCCTAGGAGGGTCTTTTAACAAGTGTTTAACTGCATAAAAGTTGCAAAATAACACAAGCGAACAAAGCTAGCTTCGTTTACAATGAAGTCAGTTTACAAGAGGTAAAATATTACGCCAAAAGCCTCGATTTCAGATATTTTTGTTGCTTTTCTGTACCAATTAACTAATGGATCAGCTTGATGGCAATTATTCTTCAATATTCAAGATTTCTAATCAATCACGCATGCGAAAAGCGCTTGAATCGCTAGAAAATAAAGGGGGGCGTTTTGCCCCGGTGGGGCGCATTATACCATTTTACCCTAGATTGATTTGTTGCTCAAAACTTGTAAAAAATATCATTTTGTTGGTGTGGGAATGTCGTAAATGATTACTGTAATCGATACGGTTTGAGTTTATGTCATTTGCATTATAATAATGGGATAAATCCAAGTATATACATTGCCGTTTACGCCGGCGAAGAGAAAGATTCAGAGAGCCACCACGCTGCTGAACCATCGTTTCTCACTCTCAGGAATAAATTTGATTGCTCATGCTCCCACTTGCTTCTGAAGCATATCAGCCAATGAAGGCTACCGCTCTGGGTTGCTTTATTTGGGGAAAAACGCTTTATTTTTTTTTTTCATTTCATTTCTTCTCAAATGCTATCCGATGCCCAATTCATATGCATAAAAAACTGTCCCACAAATAATGAGGAGTGAGTAGTGAGAATTCATCATTGAGAAGAAAAAATGTGCAATGAAGAGTGAGCAGTGAAGAGTGAGAAGTTTAAGTAAACAGTGAGGAGTTAGACGTGAAGGATAAGAAGTGAGCAGTTCATATATATGCATATATGCATAACAAACTGTCCCGCAAATGCTGAGGAGTGAATAGTGAGAATTCAGCATTTAGGAGAAAAAATGTGCAATGAAGAGTGAGCAGTGCAGAGTGAGAAGTTTTAGTAAACTGTGAGGAGTGAAGAGTGTGGAACAGTGAGGAGTTAGACGTGAGGAATAAGAAGTGAGCAGTGCGAAGTCATAAGTGAGAAGTTTTGCGTGTGCAGTGAGGAGTGAGTTGTAATTAGTGAGAGGCAGTGCTGTCACGGTAAAACCAGAGCTGGTTATCAAAGGTTTCAAAATTTTAGCATCCTCTGTATCCCTACGCCTTCATGGAAATGACTTCAATATTGCGCATTATTAAGAATTAGTGAGGGTTTCTTCAAAACTTCTTTCTCGGATTCCTCAAGGATTTTTTTAAGGAAATTCCTTCGAGGATTGCTATAGAAGTGTTTGCATGTATTTTTTCAAACATTTCCGATGGAATTTCTCCAGGAATATTCAGCCTTTAGGAGTGTTTATTTGGAATTTCTCCAGGAATTCTTCTAATAATTTCTTAAGAAATTATTCCAAAATTTCTCTAGAATTTTCTTTACAAACTTCTTCAACTATTTTTTTTCATGACAATTTTCTTCACAGAGGATCTGAGACTCCTTCGACCTTCACAGATTCTTTCTTACTGGAATTTCTCAAGAGATTGCTACATCAGCGTTGACTCTATATATTCAGGGATTCTCTCAGGTGTTTATTTAGAAATTTCTCTAGAAAATCCTAAAGCGATTCTTCTGGAATTTCCTCCAGGAGTTTTTCCAGAGTTTCTTCCTGGGTTTTTCCAGGATTTATTCTCGTCTTCTGCACCGATTGTTTCAGAAATATTCCCGAAGATGCTTCAGGAATTTCTCTAAATATTCTGTCAGCTATTTTTGCAGAAATTACTGCAGAATCTATTCTTTGGTATTTTTCTCTGATATTTTTTAACCCTCCTAACGCATCACGTTTGGAAGAGATTGCAGACGTAGTGTACGGGGGGGGGTGGGGGGTCGGGTAAAAAATCACGCTAATGCAAAAAATTGTTTTTTTCATTTTTTTAGTGGTTCTCTGCTGAACCCCCGGATTGTTTTATATCTGCAAGATTTTCCTTCCAAAATTTAATCTGAAACTTAATCCTTTAAGAAATTGAAAACAAAAAAATATTTCTTAAGCATTCCTCCAGAGGAATCTTCAAGATTTTTTTTTCCAAAAATTCTTTCAGAAAATCCTCCAAAGAAAATTTATTTGATAGTAGTTGCGACTGGAACTTGATGTTAACTTTTATGATCGGCTATCTCAGTCATACACGTCTAATTAAGTGTATGACTGAGATAGCCGATCATAAAAGAAAATTTATTGTGGGGTTTTTTCAAGAAATTCAGCAGTACTATTGTCTGCAAATTCTGCAGACACTTTTGAAGACATTTCTTCAAAAGTTTCTTTATGAATTTCTCCAGGAATCCTTTCAGAAATTTCTCATGAATTTTTTCTCGAAATTATTTCCAGGGTTCCTCTAGAAGTTTCTCATTTTTTTGCCTTTCTCGTACACTAAGTGTACTGGAAAGGCTATATGTTCACTCCAAAAAAGACTTTTTGATAGAAAGCTCGGAGGGTCTTGTCACATATACCAATCGACTCAGCTCGACGAATTGAGGTGATGTCTGTGTGTATGTATGTGTGTATGTGTGTGTGTGTGTGTGTATGTGTGTATGTGTGTGGACAAAAAAACTCACATCACTTTTTGGCAGTAAACCTCAACCGATTTCAATGACCGACGGTTCATTCGACGCGGAATCTGGTCCCATTGTTTCCTATTGAAAATGGGTCGGATCGGTCCAGCCGTTCCGGAACGGTATCCCAGGAAGGGGCCAGATATGAAAATGCAACAAACCTATGCATGCGACACATCAAACCACGGCAATTTTGATAACCTGATGAGCGACAAGCAGCAAAATAGTCTCAGACCATATCTGAACCGGTAGTGTTCTGGAACCGGTTCCGGGTGTTCCGCCGGAAGTGGCCAGATATCAAAGTGAACCAAACCCATGCATGCGACACATCAAACCACGGAATTTTAGATAACCTGATGAGCGGTAAGCAAGAAAATAGTCTCAGACCATATCTGAATCGGTAGTGTTCCGGAACTGGTTCTAGGCGTCCCGCTGGAAGTGGCCAAATATACAAGTGAACCAAACCCATGCTTGCGACACATCAAACCACGGAATTTTAGATAACCTGATGAGCGGTAAGCAGGAAAATAGTCTCAGACCATATCTGTACCGGTAGTGTTCCGGAACCGGTTCTAGGGGTCCCGCTGGATGTGGCCAAATATACAATTGAACCAACTCCATGCATGCGACACAGCAAACCACGGCATTTTCGATGACCTGATGGACAGTTAGCAAGAAAATAGCCTTAGATCACACTAGAGACAACTGGTAGTGCTTTTTCTAATGAACGGTCGGCTAGTGTTTCGGAATCAGTTTTGAGTGGCCGGAAGAGGCCAAATGTAAAAGTGAACCAAATCCAGGCATGTGACACATCAAATCGTGGCTTTTTCGATAACCTGATGAACAGTTAGCAAGAAAATAGCCTTAGATCACACTAGAGACAACTGGTAGTGTTCCGAAATCGGTTCCGTGAGTCCCGTCAAAATTATCAAACCCTGCATGTGACACCTTCAATTTACAGCGTTTTTGGTTAACCGATGAACAGTTAACAAGAAAATAGTGTCGGACCATATTTGGTTCAGCCAGTAGTTACCCGGTATCAGATCCTGGTAGTAAAATGTAAAAGTTAACAAATATAAAATGAATCTAATCCACACAGCAAAAAATTCTGAAAATCATACCCGCCTTAACACTTATGTGGCCAGCAGGGTATCCGGGTACCTTTTTCAATTTCAAATCTCGATATTTTAATGGTTATTGAGACTAGGATGTTGGAACTCTGTTTGATCTTAGAACTCGTGAACATACATCTATTACTGGGGTTGACCAAATTTTAAAGTGAGGAGGGGCACGGGGAGGGGCTCCTGCATTTTTTTATTACGTGGAAGGCCGGCAGGGTACCCGGGTACCCACGAAATTGAAATGATCATATCTCTGTCAATTTTTCTACGATTTTGGAAATTTTTAGCTCATTCAATTCAGAAACTCATCATCTATCGGGAAAATATTTGGTTAAACCGATCTAATCACCGTGGTTTTCGGAAAATCCATATTTTTGAGAGCATGTCCTTATACCATATTGAAACCCACATTGTTAAGGCTAGGATACCTTAAAGTGTTTATGGTCAACCATGGCCTCACGGGAAGCGTGTTCCGAAATCACAGTTCCAAAGTCAACACGTTTTATGATTCCAGGCCGGTCAGATACAATATGCCAAAGCAATTTTACGATGCTTGGTACCGAAATTGCTACTAACCTACCGAAAATCCCGTATATTGTATTGTATAAAAACACGGATCCGGAAATCCGGATTTTCCGGTACCTATGGTGATCGGACCGGTCTAACCAAATACGATCTCGATAGATAATGAGTTTCTGAGTTGAATGAGGCAAAAACTTTTAAAATCGGTGGAAAAATCGCTGAGATATGATCATTTCTATTTTGTGGGTACCCGGGTACCCTGCCGGCCTTCTACGGGTGTTTTTTTTGCTGGCCACACTACGGTTAAACAAATTTAACATATAAATCTCTATTCAATATCGCTGAATTTTACATTAAACAATTTCTTGTATGGAATGTTGCACGCAAGCTTCATACTGAGACAAAGCTGTAAATTTAAAAACTGATGGAAAAATGTGTGAGATATGACGAGGTCCTTTAGTTACAGATGATATGATGTAACAATTTTAACTGTGCATACATACGACACATCAGATCGCAGATTTTTTGATAACCTCATGAACGGTTAGCAAGAAAATAGCCTTTTATATAGAGCACATTAGAGACTAGCTGTTGTTGACTAGTTGTTCAAGTGAAAATCAAATCGTGGCTTTGTTCAATGGCCTGATAAACGTTAGGTATAAACAACAGTAACGAATGGGTCTAAGTTTTCATATATGAAAGAGAACAAAATATAGACAAAACTAAATTACTTGTTTTGCTATTAAAATCGCACTAAAATGCAAATCCCGCATCTCCACTTGTTCTTCGCGAATAAAAATTCATGAGTATTTTTGTTTTTGTTTTGCTTCATACTCGTGAAGCAAGCGGGTGCGAATAAACTCACACACGGCTTACTCTCGGCACCGTGAGTAAACCGTTTGTTGCTTTTACACTCGCGAGTTGATTCACGATGAGAGTATTTTCATCTCTGGAAGGAACACACGAAAATCTTCCTTGAAGTAATCTATGGGAAATTTCTGGAGAAGTTCTTGAGGGAATGTTTGAAGCCCTGGCGAAATTTCCCAAAAAAAACCCTGGAAGAATTTCTAAAGAAGCAGCTGGTGGAGTTTTTAAAGAAACCTTGGTAGCTTTTAAGACCGAATTTGTGAAATCTGAAGGAAACAACCGAGCAATTTTTTAAGAAATCAATAGAAGATATCTGAAAAGAATCCATTGGCAAATTTTCAAAAATATTGAAATTTTCTCCTGGGAAATTTCTTAAGAAATTCCTAGAATACTTTGTGAAGAAAACTTTGAAAAAAAAATATCTGAATGAGTCTGTGGAAGATTTTCTAAAGAAATCCGACGCAGAAGGTTTTATAAAGGAGTACTTAGATTAATTTCCAGGGTAATCTCCAGAACGCTTTGGAGAAAGTTTCCTTAGGAAACTATGAATTTTCTTCCAAAGAAATCCCTGCAAATGGTTTTCAGGAAAACCTTTGGAGGCATTCCTAGCGGATTTTCTCAAGGAATCGCTGTAGGAGTTAAAAGATCAAAAACAATGCAAAAGCTATTTTTTCTTGAAGGCGCAAAAGTATTGAAAAAAAAAACAAAATTGGCAGTTTTGTTGTATCCGGTAGAGCTAAATCAATTCCTAGTTTCCCGAAGAAGCTATTTTCTCACCTGTAAAAAACATACATAGGTGATTTATCTAGTTTTTGCGAGGGCGCTCATACTGGGAGTTATATTCTTATCTCAAGAGCTAGTTACTGATTGAGTAGCTTGGAGTAACTTCGATGACACCACTGGTGAGGGTTGAGACTGAGAATTGGGAAATGTAAAGCAGTGAGGAGTGACAAGTGAGCAGTGAGAAATTAAGGATAAGTAGTAGGAGTGAGCAGTGATTACTGAGCAATAAAGAGTGAGGAGTGGGAAGTGAGCAGTGAAGAAAGAGCATTGAAAAGTAAGGAGTGGAAATTAAGTAAGAGTGGAAAGTGAGAAGTGAGGAATGTGAATCAGTGAGGAGCAATGAGTGAGAAGTGAGCAGCAAACAGCAAGCAGCAAAAAATAAAAAAAAACTTGGAATGTGAGAATAGATAACGAGGTGCAATATTTTAGTGGTTAGGTGTGATCAGTGAGGAATGAATGAATGAATGAGTGAGTGGGTAAGATGGAGATGGAGAGATGGGAATGGAGATGGAGATGCAGGGATGGATATGGAGAGGTGGAGATGGAGAAATGGAGTTGGACAGATAAAAATGGAGAGATGAAGATCGAAAGATGGAGATGGAGAGATGGAGAGATGGAGAAATGGAAGTGAAGGGATGGAGATGGAGAGAACAGGATGGAGTACTGGCGATGGAGAGATAGAGATGGAGAGATGGAGATGGAGAGATTGAGATGGAAAGATGGAGATGGATGTGGATGTGGAGAGATGGAGAGATGGAGTTAAAGAGATGGAGATGAAGAGATGAAGATCGAAAGATGGAAATGGAGAGATGAAGATAGAGATGGAGAGATGGAGAAATGGAGGTGGAGGGATGGATATGGAGAGATGAGGATGGTGAGATGGCGATGGAGAGATGGAGATGGAGAGGTGGAGATGGAGAGATGGAGATGGAGATATTGAGATTAAGAGATGGAGATGGAGACATGGAGATGGATGTGGAGAGATGGAGAGGTGGAAACGGAGAAATGGAGTTGGAGAGATGGAGATGGAGATGAAGATCGAAAGATGGAAATGGAGAGATGGAGAGATGGAGAGATGGATAGATGGAGGTGGAGAGATGGAGATGGAGAGATGGAGATGGAGAGATTGAGATGGAGAGATTGAGATGGAAAGATGGAGATGGATGTGGATGTGGAGAGATGGAGAGATGGAGTTGGAGAGATGGAGATGAAGAGATGAAGATCGAAAGATGGAAATGGAGAGATGAAGATGGAGATGGGGAGATGGAGAGATGGAGAAATGGAGAAATTGAGATGGAGATGGAGAAATGAGGATGGTGAGATGGCGATGGAGAGATGTAGATGGAGAGGTGGAGATGGAGAGATGGAGATGGAGAGATGAAGATGGAGAGAATGAGATGAAGAGATGAAGATGGGGACATCGAGATGGATGTGGAGAGATGGAGAGGTGGAAACGGAGAAATGGAGTTGGAGAGATGGAGATGGAGATGAAGATCGAAAGATGGAAATGGAGAGATGGAGAGATGGAGAGATGGAGAAATGGAGGTGGAGGGATGGAGATGGAGAGATGAGGATGGAGAGATGGCGATGGAGAGATGGAGATGGAGAGATGGAGATGGAGATGGAGAGATTGAGATGGAGAGATGGCGATTGAGTGATGGAGATGGATGTGGAAAGATGGAGAGGTGGAGATGGAGAGATGGAATTGGAGAGATGGAGGTGCAGATGGAGAGATGGAGAGATGGAGATGGAGATGGAGAGATTGAGATGGAGATGGAGACATGGAGATGGATGCGGAAAGAAGGAGAGGTGGAGATGGATGTGGAGAGATGGAGAGGTGGAAACGGAGAAATGGAGTTGGAGAGATGGAGAGATGAAGATCGGAAGATGGAAATGGAGAAATGGAGAAATGGTGGTGGAGGGATGGATATGGAGAGATGAGGATGGAGTGATGGCGATGGAGAGATGGAGATGGAAAGATGGAGATGGAGATGAATTTCTGTGAGAGACTACATGCTGTACGTATTCCTCCACGTACAAAATATAAGTTATTTGGTTAATCGAAGTTGTTAAATTCTAAACATGTTTTAAAATCACAAAGTTTAAATGTTCTTAGGAATATGTACCTACATTGCTGGCAACACAGACCCTTTTCCGAGACAGCAGCGCCAGTGGTTCATCAACGCCCCAACAAGCTCTCATTGTATTTGGTTACCACCAATCTGCTCTGTTGTGCAACTTGAGCGAGCTCTCCGCGGATGGTGCCATTTGGTGGCTCCCGTCCACGTCGTCGTCGGAAAGGAAGAAGACTTCCATCAATCCGCGCGTCTATCGATCTGCAGCGAAGGTATCCGCACTCCACACATACGGAGGCTCTTAAAAATTCGACGCACGCGGCAAGAGACCAATTTTTCTTGTGATCCCCGTCGACGATTACTGACTGACACAGGATGGCGGCGGCAGTGATGGAAGACCCCCTCCCCCCTCTCAGGAAATGTAGTGGGTAGGGGGCGGTGTGGTGATTTTGTTTTGCTTTTTCGGCAATTCACGCGGGTTATAAATGTTTGGACGTAAAACGATTGACAGGTGAGTTTGCGGTCATTTTTTCGAACCTCACCGTCGTCGTCGTCGTCGTCGTCGCTGACTAAGTGGCTGCTGATGCTGACTAAACGTGCGGGGAGCAGCGAAGGAAAGCGGACTACACGTCATACCTATAGTGAGTGACTGCTTGGCTGCAGACAAATGGAAGATGATGATGATGATCAGCAGCAGCACGGGCCCATGTCGATGGATTTCTCGTTTTCATACGCGGTCGGTCGCGCATCAGCCAAACTTTGTTTCAGACCATTTTTCAAAAGGTGTTAATTGGGCTTCCAATTGGAGATGATCAATGTGGATAAATATTTTCGTTTGGTTGAATAGCGCAGCAGCGCAGCGCTGGGCAGTCCAATAGACGTTGGGCTCTTTCATCGTGATCATTTATTTGCCACGGTTCGTTAAATCGTGAGGCAGATTGTTATTTATTGGTGAGGTTAGGAAGTTTTGGAGGGTTCGGGAATAGATTATCGCTATTAGCGTAGAGAGCGTGATGGCATCCTGCGAGTCCCGCTAGGTGAATTTATCAAAACTTTGACCGAGTTCTACATTCCGTTTGGCGCGGAGCGTATAGTGGACAAGCTATCAGTTTGGTTCGATCTTTCGTCTTCCTGGCCGATGAAATATCGTTATTTCAGTTGGATCCTTTTAATGATCCATTGCTCGTGCGTCGAAAACAAGGGGCTCGTTTCCTATCAGCTCCCTGCCATCAAGGTGTGGTGATGAGCTTCTTGTTTTCTCCCGTGTTAATGAAAAAAGGTGATAGTTATCGGTATTTCTTGTACTGCTTGGCAAACCGTAATACAGGGTTACCATTTGTCCTTACTAAGTTAAAACTTTATTTCCTGAAGCAATTTTAGTTTTTAACTTCCTAAAGGAATTGTCTAGAAACTCCAGGAAATACTTTTCACGAAAATATTTTCATTTCATTCCATTTATTAAGTATTATCAACATCAAGTTCAAGATAAAATTGAATCAACAATATTTCTCCGGTTCGTGGCTGCCGTTCTCCATCCTCGGTAACGTCCGATGCTCGCCAAGTCACGCTCCACCTGATCCGCCTATCGTGCTCTCTGCGCTTCACGCCTTCTTGTGCCAATCGGATCAGTCGCGAGCACCAGCTTTGCAGGGTGGTTGTCCGGCATGCCCTGCCCACTGCATCCTTCCAGTTGTAACCGTCAGCCTCGCTAACTTCCCTTTTATAAAGTAGGATGGCTTAAGCGCCACTCCCGAGGGAGACCATCCACCAAGTGTAGGGTTGCCCGACCGTTGAGACCTTCAGGGGATTAAGGCTCAGTTTTCCAAATTTGGACGGGAAGTAAGGTGGCTGACTAAAACTGAACGCAAAAATTCCGCTACTAATAACGACTTACTAATATGACTGCCAGAAACGTGATTGCAACCCCAGTCGATGACGAAAAAGGAATGACGGGGTTTCTCATCACTGGCCAAGTCTACAATCTCCCTTCGGACCAAATGTGTCCGAATAAAAAGTTGCCCGGTTGGTTTCGGAGCCAACCTCCCCAGTAAAACAAAGAACAATGAAAAACCTACAAACGAAACACGTGTGACATGAAAAACCTCCGACCAATTTCACTACATCGGGACCTCAATAACTACACTGGTTCCAATTATCATTTCCTATAGTGTTTATTGAAACCTTTCCACCCAAACATGCCATAAACAAGAAGCTTTCATCTGCGTATTTATTGCGTTCAACCTTCTATACAATACTGTTCATTCTTCTCTTCGCTCTTCTCTTTCTCTACGCTCTTTCTACCTTTCCCATACTATCGGTCCCTAACTACCTATAGACGAGTGCACCGATGAACTGAATTCATCGCGGTCCGAGAATTTTGACACTACAGCGGGGTCGCTTCCAATCAGAAGTGGAAGATTTCCAATCAGAATTGAACAATTCTGATTGGGAACGACCCCGCTGTAGTGTCAAAATTCTCGGACCGCGATGAATTCAGTTCATCGGTGCACTCGTCTATCGTGTGTGCTTGGCTATGGTGTGGTTTTTACGTGCAATTCCTCGTTTGCTCCTCAAACGCAATGGAGTGTTGTGCTATGAAATTACTCCACGGCTAGCATAGGAAAAAGCCGTGCCTACGCTTTGCAACGCCTAGCTATGTTGCAGCGTGGAAAGAAATCACATGCGCATGGACATTACAACATTCATTCAGTGAGTACTCACGACCTTTTCCTGGTGGATGACCACGATGACGGCGTCCGCTCGATGGATGAACGGGAAGGGGGTGGCGGTGAACTCAGCTGCTGTGCGCCGGCGGGAGGGTGGTGTTCGCTCTAACCGTTGCTGCTGCTCGTCATGGGAATGAATCGATGGTCATATACCTACTCATGGCTGCTTGGTAGCGAAAAGACGCCGCACGTGCGTCGAAGTTTCCGTTGGTCGTCACCAACGGAACGAAAAACGTGATCGCTTGGAAAACTGTTGCCGATATGCCCTGCCTAGGGCGCGTTTAATAACGTGCGCGGCCCTCTTCCGGCGTGCTCCGGGGAAACTTCGGAGCCTGATGGTGGGGTCAAGAATGGCCACTGACGGTTCGATGGTGGTGTGTCGGGCGTCTGAACGGCTCTTGCCACGAATCTACATTTGAACAATTATTGCACGACACGTGTCACAAATCACCGTTACAAAAACCACATTCAAAAACAATTTACCAGAATTTGTCCAAAGCCACACACGATAACACACCGCCGATAAAACTAACGCACACACAATATCTATCTGGGAAAAACTAAGGGAAAGGATTTAAGATGAAGATCTACTAGTCGAAAGATTCTTAATGTCACTTCTACCTTCAACTATACACCACGGCGCGAGAACACTTGGGCCACTCCTGCCTCTTCCACAGATCAGTTCGAAGTGATCTTGCTAAACTTGGGAATCCTCAGATCAACCGTCATATAATTGATTTCGTCACCGGAAATCACGAAGTGATATTCGCGATCCCGAAGGTTGCTCTCCCGCTCCCAACAGTCATATTCGCGCATTTTCGCATCTCATTCTACGAACAGTCTTAATCAACCACCTTACCGACTGCTCAAATCATGGGAGGAAAAGAATCGGGGAAAGGTCAATATCTTCTCAAAGGATTCTCGACGGGTCGATGTACGCTGTAGTAAAGCGAGAAACCCAGCATTTCTGATCACGCTGTGTGGTAAAATTGCGCGCATTTCACAGTGGGGACTCATTTAATTTTTAGCGCAAACGAAAAGTGGCGGATGAACCAATGAACATTTTTACGGTGAATTTGGCTTAGGCTGGTTCAAAGTTTTAAGGCTTTCTAATCTACGAAAATAAATTGCTATTTAAATATAATGGTAATCTGAACTAAATATTTAATGAACAACATACAAATAATGACATCGTTACACAGTCATGGCCACCTTCTGGATGCTGGGTTCGCCGTGAAGTGCAGCGAGCTCGTGGTTTCATCCTTCGCCACACACCGTTCTCCTCCACACCGCCGAAGATCGTCCTTAGCACGCGTCGCTCGAAAACTCCGAGTGCTTGCAGGTCCAGCTCGAGCATGGTCAATGTCTCGTGTCCGTAGAGGACCACCAATCTTATCAGCGTCTTGTACATGGTGCATTTGGTGCGTGGGTGAATCTTTTTAGACCGCAGTTTCTTCTGAAGCCCGTAGTAGGCACAACTCATCAGCTGGTGGGCACTGAACTTTCCAATTGTCGATGAATTCCTCCTCCAAGCCCGCCTGAGTGTTTAGGTCTCCTATGATGAACTTGACGTCGTGGCTTGGACAGCGATCGCACTCGCGTTCGTGCTGATCGTAGAATACGTCCTTGTCATCATCAGTGCTTCCAGAGTGTGGGCTGTGCACGTTTATTATGCTGAAGTTGAAGAATCGGCAAATGATCCTCAACCTAACCTGTGTACATCCTTTCGTCGATCGGCCACGAATAGATCACTCGATACTGCATATCCTCAATCACGATCAAAGCTGTTCTCAGCTCGCTTATGTTTCCGTGATTCTGTTCAATACACATCTTGCAGTGCTGCCATGCCGAATTAGCGGTTCTTCAGCAGATCTACGAGTATGTGGGTGCTCCAAATGAAGTTGAGAGATCGGCAATTCCACGTACCGAGTTTCCAGTCGTGAGGGGCCGTTCATAAACTACGTGATCTTTTTGGTGGTAGTCTGGCCAAAGTCTACGCTTCATACAAATTTAATTTTCTGTATGGACTAAAGTCTACGAGGGGGAGGGGGGGGGTAAAATTTGGTCTACGTGGTTTATGAACAGCCCCTAAGTTCTTTTTGTTCGCTGTTGTCGTTGCCGTTAGTCTCGGTTCGTATTATTATTTTACTGATTTTTCGGTGCAATGCATACGGCTGGCTCGCCCAATCTTTATCGAGTGGCAGTATAGTCCCAAAAAAAAACTATGGAAAAAGGCTTGAATGACTCTTGATCAATGTTTCATATGGTCACCCTACCTTTCAGGTCGAAAAGGATATCATCAACAAGTAGAATTTTGTTCGTTTATCAAAGGAAATTGTAACTAATGATGTTCGTCTTGTTTCCCGATGGTGGTGACCGTTTTAAAATGTGAAACTAATGTTTAAATCATAAAATTCGATTGACGTTTGCGCATATTGGTCCCCTATGGCATCGTTACCTACCCAGTTGTCGAATCGGATTCGTTCAACCAATCGAAAGCAACTTGGGATTGCATAGGGTCGAGATCCCTCCTAGGATGGAAATAAAAATCGCCACCCGTCGCTACCCGGTCGTAAGGGAAGAAGGTGTCACTGATTGGAACAATATTATTATAACTTTAATTATACTGTCACCGAGGCGCAGCTCTGCTGATCCAAACCGGTCGGTCGGTCGGTCGGTGAGCTAGGAATACATTCCTGAGTTTGTTTCCGTCGAGCATCAGGGTGTGAGTCAACATGAGAAAATTTTTACATTTCAGTAGGTACCTATGTGTCGAAAAACGGGGCGCCCGCAGCTTGACGGTGCATCCAGCTGAAATTCGATATTTTATCACACCAGAAAAATCTGTTTCATTATTATTAATCGCACAATGCCTATACAAAAATCACATGGGGCGAGAAACGCGGCGGTACGGTGACAGAAATGTACGATCGTTAGAAATGTGATGTTGATTTAATGTGGCGTTTAAATAAGCATTTTTCTCTGTTCTGGGGCCTGCATCGATGGTATTATACTTACATTATTTTTTTATTTTTAAAATATACAAGATGTTCTCACATCCTCTTTTTTCTTTTAATCTTTTCACCGTCCCACCCGGGAAAATCCTGCTTCTCAGATGTTGTATGAGCACTTTCAAGTTATTCACTAAGAATTTCACTCCGAAAGTAAAATTATTGGTTTTGTTTTGGTTATAATTATTTCTTAACAACAGGGCTGGCATTTCCTCACTCACTGCGCGCAATGCGCAGTTTCTAAACGCAAAGCGCAAAGAGCAGGTGGCTACGCATAGAGAAATAAAAAGAACGCAGTGAGCAAACTCACACGCAGAAAGCAGTTTGCCATTACACACTGCGTTATTTGTTCTGCTCACTGTGAAAGAGTGTGAAAGTATTGTGCGTTTAGCACTAAATTGATTTCCGAAAAAACTTCATTGACTTCCGCTGCCTTTCCTATGCGTTAAACATTACGTCGGAAGTAGTGCGCTGTATAGCAAACCAGATTTACTGTACAGCGCACTACTTCCGACGTTATGTTTAACGCATAGGAAAGGCAGCGGAAGTCAATGAAGTTTTTTCGGAAATCAATTTAGTGCTAAACGCACAATAAATTGACAATGAGTGAGGCGAAACGAAGTGAAATCAGAGACAAACAGACGTAACACTGTCGAAATTTGCTTCCTATATTTGTCAAGATCCTGATTACATTGAGAATTGATGTTTTCGGTAAAGTTGTTGGGCTGATCAAGGGCCTAAAGGTTATGGATCGTTTGATTCAGTATTCCACCACTAAGTGGTGCTAGAGGTCAAACAAATTTTATATTCCATATATTTCAGGACTCTGATCACTTAGAAAGTTGGTGTCTTCGGCAATGTTGTTTGGTAAGTCAAGGGCTCAGAGTAAATGGACCACTTGTTTCGAAACTCCACCACTAAACGGCACTAGTTACACATTTGCAAGATCATGAATATGATTGATTTTTTTCATTAAGTATTCAACATGCTGTAATTTTTTTTTCTTTGAACATATTTAAGTCAAGTCAAATGTTTTACAAATACCAATATGTTAGCCGTAAATGTGCAAAATTTCATTTCATTCGGTTCAATAAATTTTGAGATAAAGCAGTTTAATGAAAAATACTCAAATATGAATCATTTAACTAGAATCGCTCTAACTTCATGTAAAATTATCCAATCAACTCCAAATTTGTACCATTTAGAGCTAACTAGTTGTGCAATAAGCGATAACAATTTGAGAATTTTTGGTGCACTCTATAGAAAGTTACTGCTTGCTGAATATTTTTGCGATAATTAATGAAAGTTGCATGCTTCTTCTAATTTATAACTAGCGCCATCTACTGGCAGAATATTGAAACTATTTACCAATCAACTGAAAGGCCTTAACCAACCAAACAACATTGCCGAAGACACCATCTTTCTAAGTGATCAGAATCCTGAAATACATATAATATAAATTTTGTTTGCTCTGTAGCGCCGGCTAGTGGAGGAATTTTTAATCAAACGAATCATAATTGGTAAGTTCTTAACCAGCCAAATATTTTTTTCGAAGACATCAACTCTCGAAGTTATCACGATCATGAGATATTTGGTATAAAAAACTCGTCAGTATTACGTCTGTTTGACTCTGACATAACAGACATCACAGACAACAAGATGTGACACTTGTGAAAATTTCATACCGTATATCTCAGCACCATGATTACTTAGATAGTTAGTGTGTTTGACAAAGTTGTTAGAATAGTCAAGGTCTTGCTAGTGATAGGCCGTTTGGTTATAAATACCTCCATTAGGTGGCGATAGCGATCAAGCAAATTTTATATACCATATATATCAGGACTCTGATCACTTAGAAAGATGGTGTCTTCGACAATGTTGTTTGGTTGGTTAAGGCCTTTCCGTTGATTGGTAAATAGTTTCAATATTCTACCACTAGGTGGCGCTAGTTAAAAATGAGTAGAAGCATGCAACTTTAATAATTTATCGCAAAAATATTCAGCAAGCTGAAACTTTTTATTAAGTGCACCAAAAATTCTCAAATTTTTATCGCTTATTGCACAACTAGTTAGCTCTAAATGGTACAAATTTGGGCTTGATTGGATAATTTTACATGAAGTTAGAGCGGTTCTAGTTAAATGATTCATATTTGAGCATATTTCATTAAACTGCTATATCTCAGAATGTAGTGAACCGAATGAAATGAAATTTTGCACATTTACGGCTAACATATTGGTCTTTGTAAAACATTTGACTTGACTTGAATATGTTCAAAGAAAACAAAATTACAGCATGTTGAATACTTAATGAAAAAAATCAATCATTTGCATGACATTGCAAATGTGTAACTAGCGCCGCCTAGTGGCAAAATTTCGAAACAAATTGTCCATGTACTGTAAGCCCTTGTCCTACCAAACAACATTGCCGAAGACACCATCTTTCTAAGTGATCAGAGTCCTGAGATATATGGAATATAAATATATGGAATATAAAATTTGTTCGAACACTAGCGCCGCCTTATGGAAGAATTCCGAATCAAGCTACCCATTACCAGTAGGTCCTTGACCAGCCAAATAATTATGCCGAAAACACCAACTCTGTAAGTTATCAGGATCCTGAGATATATAGGAAGAAATTTTCGTCAGTGTTACGTTCGTTTATCTGTGATTTCTGTCATACCAACTGCGCAATGAGCAGCGCAATGAGTATGCGTGCATCACGTGTCCTTTACTCTTTGCGTGAAACAGATTCATTACGCACTGCGCCAAAACGCAGTGCGCCTCAAAGAGCAAAACATCCGTGAGAATGAGCATCCGTACGCAGCACATTCGTTTGTATTGAATGCGCGCAGCCAGTGGCTCACTGCGTTTTTACACTTCGATGTGAATTCCAGCCCTGCTTAACAATAAAGCAAAGCAAAGCAAAGCAAAGCAAAGCAAAGCAAAGCAAAGTAAAGCAAAGCAAAGCAAAGCAAAGCAAAGCAAAGCAAAGCAAAGTAAAGCAAAGCAAAGCAAAGCAAAGCAAAGCAAAGCAAAGCAAAGCAAAGCAAAGCAAAGCAAAGCAAAGCAAAGCAAAGCAAAGCAAAGCAAAGCAAAGCAAAGCAAAGCAAAGCAAAGCAAAGCAAAGCAAAGCAAAGCAAAGCAAAGCAAAGCAAAGCAAAGCAAAGCAAAGCAAAGCAAAGCAAAGCAAAGCAAAGCAAAGCAAAGCAAAGCAAAGCAAAGCAAAGCAAAGCAAAGCAAAGCAAAGCAAAGCAAAGCAAAGCAAAGCAAAGCAAAGCAAAGCAAAGCAAAGCAAAGCAAAGCAAAGCAAAGCAAAGCAAAGCAAAGCAAAGCAAAGCAAAGCAAAGCAAAGCAAAGCAAAGCAAAGCAAAGCAAAGCAAAGCAAAGCAAAGCAAAGCAAAGCAAAGCAAAGCAAAGCAAAGCAAAGCAAAGCAAAGCAAAGCAAAGCAAAGCAAAGCAAAGCAAAGCAAAGCAAAGCAAAGCAAAGCAAAGCAAAGCAAAGCAAAGCAAAGCAAAGCAAAGCAAAGCAAAGCAAAGCAAAGCAAAGCAAAGCAAAGCAAAGCAAAGCAAAGCAAAGCAAAGCAAAGCAAAGCAAAGCAAAGCAAAGCAAAGCAAAGCAAAGCAAAGCAAAGCAAAGCAAAGCAAAGCAAAGCAAAGCAAAGCAAAGCAAAGCAAAGCAAAGCAAAGCAAAGCAAAGCAAAGCAAAGCAAAGCAAAGCAAAGCAAAGCAAAGCAAAGCAAAGCAAAGCAAAGCAAAGCAAAGCAAAGCAAAGCAAAGCAAAGCAAAGCAAAGCAAAGCAAAGCAAAGCAAAGCAAAGCAAAGCAAAGCAAAGCAAAGCAAAGCAAAGCAAAGCAAAGCAAAGCAAAGCAAAGCAAAGCAAAGCAAAGCAAAGCAAAGCAAAGCAAAGCAAAGCAAAGCAAAGCAAAGCAAAGCAAAGCAAAGCAAAGCAAAGCAAAGCAAAGCAAAGCAAAGCAAAGCAAAGCAAAGCAAAGCAAAGCAAAGCAAAGCAAAGCAAAGCAAAGCAAAGCAAAGCAAAGCAAAGCAAAGCAAAGATATCCGTACACATCGTAGTTGCTACTCCATGATCGACCAGAACTATCGAAATTGCACAGAGATCCAATGAATGGTGCTTGGGACTAGCTTCACACTTTCAATGTGCACATTTCGAGAGTTCAATATTTTAAAGTCAATAACGACGCCGGCCACGTCCTTACGGTCATCGGGAAAGGGAAGGAATGTTAGTTCGACAACCGTTGTTACTAGAAACCGTGGAACCCACAGTATCCCCACAGTTGTCTCGGGAAGGAGTATTTGTTAGAAGGGTAGGGTAAGGTGTGGATCTTGGAGCCACCTTTGGTGGATGATATGATCCACTAGTTATATAAAAATACACGTCACGGTTTTTATCACGGTTATGATTTATTTGGTCGCGATAGTAAGGGTAATGTACTGTACATACGTCAACGATCGTTCGCGTCACCGTATTGATCGTTTACTTAACCGTGAAAACCGGCTTTCCCACGAAAGTTATCGCGCGCGTCTGATTTCGCATTCAATACAGTCAGGTTTTTTTTACGCGGGGGATACATACCGCGTAAAAAAAAACCGCGTAAAAATAAACCGCGTTAATTCAAAAATCCGCGTAAAAATAAACCGCGTTAATTCAAAAATCCGCGTAAATGAAAACCATGTTTAATAAATTTAACTCAATAATTTCCTTCTTAATTTTATATTAAAAAATGAACTCAACGAATTATTTTAAGACAACATTTTAAGATTTTTGCCTGTCACTCAAAATTTCTACAAGTTACACAAAATGCCAAGCTATTGTTTAAAGGTTTAAAGCTTTTACCATCATTGATGACGTCAAACCCGACATCAACCTATCATTCACCTATTTTAATTTTGGCCACCAAACCCAACATGGACCCAATACTTGGTCGATGTTGGTTCAACAGTGGCTCAACATTCGATAAAAATTGACCCAACTTTGACCCGACATTCGATATTTTTTCAGTCTGGCGGAATTTTGCAGGGTTTTCTCGTGTTTCGAGCCCAGCTACTCATTCGAGTGACAATGTATTCAATTGACAATGATTCGCTTCTCATTTGATAGGTGTCCTGATTGAGTGAAATCGTTTTGAACATGAATAGAAGGAACAATGTTTGAAAAATTTGTTGGTTAATGTTCAAATGAATGAGATGAAGTTTTGCAACACTGGTTGTTAAGACTCCAACTCACAGTTGTCGCATAAGTGTCGAAGTACAGGCAGTAAATCATGTTCACTTAACCTTCCGTAACTCGCGCGGTTGCCCACCACCGTCAACACCACGCTAATTACTGAACACGAAAAGCGAGATTATTTCAACATGTTGTACAAAATACAACAGCGCGATTGCTCGAGGGTAGATAGTTAAAGGTCACAAAGCATTCTTAGAAAAAACATGTGTGTTGCTTGGGGATATAATAATAATCTCTGGACATAATAGATTACAAATCGTAGATTTGTACAATAAAAAAAGTTCATGTAATCTCAAGAACGGTTTGGATGTCCTTAGACATCTCAACAGATCTGATGCTGTCTATTAAACTTTGAGATGTTCAGTAAGTCATGAAAGATTACAAGTCGTAGCTTTGTATTATGAATGAAGTTACCGGTACACCCGTAGATTTCAGGATCTAAACTCCAGAATATTTTGGATGACCTAGGATATCCCGACTGATTTGAAACTGTCTATTGAACTTTCAAAAGACTTACTGAGCATAATAGATTACAAATCGTTGATTTGTATGATGCAAGAAGCTACCGCTGCACCCGTAGACTTTAGGATCTAAACTCCAGAATAGTTTGGATGACCTAGGATATCCCGACTGATCTGAAACTGTCTATTGAACTTTCAAAAGACTTACTGGGCTTAATAGATTACAAATCGTTGCTTTGTATAATGCAGGAAGTTACCGCTGCACCCGTAGAATATGGGATCCAAGCTCCAGAACAGTTTGGATGACCTAGGATATCCCGACTGATCTGAAACTGCCCATTGAACTTTTAAAAGACTTACTGGGCATAATAGATTACAAATCGTTGATTTGTATGATGCAAGAAGCTACCGCTGCACCCGTAGACTTTAGGATCTAAACTCCAGAATAGTTTGGATGACCTAGGATATCCCGACTGATCTGAAACTGTCTATTGAACTTTCATAAGACTTACTGGGCTTAATAGATTACAAATCGTTGCTTTGTATAATGCAAGAAATTACCGTTACAGACGTAGACTTTAGGATCCAAACTCAGAACAGCTTGGATGTCCTTGGATATCCAGAAAATTACTCTGCATCATATTCTACCTTGTTAATGCTGTTAAGCACCAAAACTACAGAAATATGTAGAAAAAACTCTTGGAAAAATTCCGACCTAAAATTAAAAATCCACGTAAATGAAAACCGCGTTAATTCAAAAATCCGCGTAAAAATAAACCGCGTTAATTCAAAAATCCGCGTAAAAAAAACCTCGTAAATGAAAACCGCGTAAAAAAAAACCTGAATTCGCGTCCCCATCTCCCTACCGAGAAAACCGACCTATTCGCGGTATTGAACTTAGTGTATATGAAAAATAAAATTTCAAACTTAGATAGCCATTTTCGAATTAAGTATTTTACTAAGAGTAGTCTCATGTGCTACTTGTGATTGACAGCCGTTGAGGTAATTAAGCCAATTATTTAAAATTTGCTCAATGATTGTTGTGAACTGCAATCACTTTCTTCTAACATTTTTATCGCTTCAATATTAGGCCAGCACCATAGCTATACAAGATTTATTTGCAGATATTACAGACTCCAGGAGTCCTCATGAAAACGCATTGGCAGTTCCATGTCGTCGGATGACCGGTTCCACTCTTGACTCCTTCAATTTTCTGCAATACTGTTTGCTACCAAGTGTGCATCCATTTTGATCACTTCACGAGGAAGAACAATGTGCACCTGTCCCCCAAACATATGTAACTTTTCACTTTTTCCTTCAAACAATGCAACGCGACCGAGATTTTCGTCGCAACTGCCCCAAACACGCGTCTTTTTCACTTTTTCCTTCGAACAATGTCGTATTAGGGTAAGGGATGTATTTTGGACCCCTTTAGGAAGTGGATGAACAATTCAACGAAAAAAGAAAGTTTCCACTTCAAAATGGATAATTTCAGTAGGCATTACGTAGAGCAACATGTTTTCTGTCGAAAAAGGCCAAACAGAACTCAAAATTGTTGTAGTAAATACAAGAAATATCAAAACTCCTGAAGGATCTCGGGCTTCTATTTTGGACCACCTGATTTTATTTTGGACCCCCAAGTGCACATATTTTGGCCCACCAAATTAAACTTCAATATATTAATGTAATGAAAGCCACCTCAGCAGAAATTTTAAGATAGTTAAAACTACGTGAAGTTTACATCTTTTCTATTCATTTTTTGAGGCAGGGAACGTTTAAAAATTACGTAACGGTAAAAAAAGATGAAATTTTGTTGCACTTGCCAGTTTTTACGCATTGTAATATGATGTTTCATAAAAAAAATGTTACGCAAAACGTGTATTTATTAACTATTGCATGACGTCAGTCACCATGCATAAATTACGAAACGCTTCATAGAAGTGTGAAAGTCTACTGATTTTGCTAAATATAAAGGCGTTCCACACATATTGTAATGAGTGGAAAGGCCATCAAAAATAAAGCAATTTGAATTATACGTAATTTGTCAAAGATACATTAGACAACACATTGTCTCAGTCATCAACTGATTGCCGAGAGGGACATTTTTTCTAAACTGGATGACTGAACACCTGAAAATTTCAACTTGTCGAAAAGTTTTTAGGACACAAATCGAATCGAAATTTTTAACTTGGCGGAAAGTTGTTAGAACAAATCGAACCCACGACAATCTCATTGTAAAATAAACGTATTACAACCCAGGTCATGGGAGGTCCCAACTTATTCTATTTATCTGTTTTTAGATAACATAACATTGGCATGAATATTTTCTCCCTTTGGAAGGACCTGGAGAGATGGATCTGATGGGTGGTCCAAAATATGTCCACATCTGATTATGTTGAACATATTTTGGCCATACCTCAAACCACCATTTTAGTAAATATTATCGCTCCACCGAGGTTAAAAACAGTTTATTTTGAGTTCTTATAAGGCCCTAACTACATTCACATGAAATAAATATTTATTTGTAAAATTTGATACCTCTTCGAAGCCGACTACAAATTTGTCACCTTCTTTGTTTTTGATGCTCTTCCATGCGTTTCATTGGAAGTGAAAACATTTTCTCTATTTTTGATACTGAACAGCATATTTAACTGACATCCAAAATAAAGGTCATCACATAGTTGAATACGTTTCGTGTTCCATGGCATTGTATGCATTGCATTGGCATTGGCATTGTATGTACGAAAGATTACGATATCGATGAAGTGGCGTTTATCCATCATAATGTGGATGGTATTCTGATATCTATTCATTGAAATTCATAAAAAGCTGATACAAAAAGTTTCATGGTTAGTTTTTTTGGTCGGTAAGAGCAATGGAATAGGTGAGGAATGGATCTTAACACTTGATAAATGACATGTAGTAAAAATATTTACGTGAAAACACAAGCATGAACAGCTTCCATGCACCATCCGCTGCCCATCTCCTTTGCTTAACCATTACCCTGGACCTGCGTCGTGCAATTACATGTTTGTTTCCTGCCCTCATGAAAAAACTCGACAAAGTACCATTGCCAAGCACAAAAAAATGGCAACACCCCGAAACACTGCAGGCATAGCAAAGACGCCGACAACGGGCATGTCGACTGCGGTGTAAATTATACACCTTCACAATAAGATCCTCTCAAAAATTTATAACAACCTTCTAATCTAATATATTTTCTTCATCACCTAATGATTTTCGCTTCCTTTGTTTCCGACCTTTTTTTTTTCTAACCAGCGCTTCCCTTTTTTTCTGCCAACTTCCTTTTGGCCGGAATTTGGTACCGAAGAATGAGCCGAGGGTCGAGGGCGCCCTTTGATCACGTTATGGCGAAACACCCAAAACTGACCGTCGTCTTCGTCGTCTCGCTCATCCCAACAAGCCTCGCATTCAGTTCTGGAGGAGATGCTTCACAATCCGCACATCAACAGGGCCGCGCCAAACAAGTGCCGAAATAAAAGTGAAAATGAAGCACGCATATATCAAAATCTACCCCTTGGCTTATCCTTGCCGGCCCGAGTTTGTCGGCATTCCTTCTCTTCCACACCGCACCGTAACAGCCCGTGAGCGGCAGCGTAGCCCGACCGTCTTGCGTTGTTGGTCACTTATTTTTTTACGGGGCCGGACACGAGCTTTCCACACCGCAATTATTACTTTTGTTGCTCGCATTATTTATGGCCTGATGGCTGGCCGTTACCTTTGCGCCGGGTTTTCGTTTCCTATAGTGAGCGGCGGCGGCGGCGGCGAGGTTCTTGTTTTCGCGTGCGCCTCCAAAATCGGAAGAGGTCCGGCCGTTTTTTTTTTTGTGTGGTTTGTAGGTGCCTACTTATTTTGCCTACGCCGCCGAAGGCTCCAATTAGTTTCAGCTTGTTGTAATATGGCGAGACTGTTGGCACATCTTTTAACAGGTGGAACAAGCCCCAAGGGGGTTGTGATTTATTTTTAATCTACCGCTAAGAATAAGGCTTAGGCCTTACCTTAAGGGTATTCAAATGTTCTTTAAGTTCCGGAACAAAGATGACCATAATCGTTAGAAAAATTAGTGTATCAGAATTAGTGATAAAATAAATCGAGTCAAGTACAAGACACTGAAGGTGATCTTACAGTTGTCGTCGAAATACGTATCCGTCAAAGGATGCAAATTCTTAGTGGCCAGGCTACACAACCAGCTAAACACACAACTCTTAGCTGGCGGTCTTTGTCATCGCTTGACCCTTGGAAGCATGAGGTAGAAACTTGTGAGGACCAGAGCTATGTTGAACGCTCTCCTTTTCGACTCACCGTTTTGCAACCCAGTCTGGAAGACACGTCCAGAAAGTTTTCCAAGAATTCTCAAAAAGTAACCCGGGCTCCCAAAACTTGATTAAAAGTATAAAAAAAGTTGTATAAGATACATCTTTAGATCTGATTTTTATTAAAAGAAAATCATATCAGGTTCTACCAAAATGATCCTGCTGAATGTTATTTTTTATTTCTGTGGAAAATTCTTGCCAATAATTTGAATTCACAGTTCTCATGGAAGAATTCCAAGAATATTTTTGTCTATTGTTGTTGGATCCCTGAAGAAATTCTTAAAGAGTTTGCTGGAGGTATTTTCGGTTAACTCTTAAATTACGGGATACTTGGAAAAACCCTGGAATTCACCTAAATGAATTCCTGGACGAATAGCTGGAATGTATTCAAAAAGAATGGATGAATTTAATAAGGAAATCCTGGCAGAATTCCGGAAAAAGCTTCTCTAGGTGAATTCCTGAAGGAATCCCTGGAAAAATGTCTGAGAGCGCACTAGAATGTAATAACTTATTTGTTTACAGTAAGTCACAGCGATTCCTCCGCAACTAAAACCTGCGCTGCCGTGACTCTTCTGTGACATGTGTGTTGCTTGAAAGAATTCCTGGAGGACATATTGTAAGGAAAATTGGATTTTTTTTAGGAAACTTCTTGGAGAAATTCCAAGAGAAATTCTGGAGAAATCCATACACAAAATCGGAAGGATATCCCTGGTGAAATTCCTGACGAAATCCTAGAATAATTCTTAAAACAATCGATTTTGGAAAACCTTGAGGCATTTCCGGGGGAATTTCTGAAGGAGTTCCTTGACAATTTTTTGAAATAATCTCTGAAGGACTTTCTGAATGAACATCCTCGAAACATTCCTGAAAAAGCTCGTAGAGGAATCTCTGGAGCATTTAGCATTAGCATTAAGCAAGTCGCACAAATTCGTAGGTGGCACAGGGCTATAGACCGCTGTTATGAGGGTTGCCTCCTTCCCCTCCGAACCAAAGCACAAGAATCTGGAACAAATATCTAGATTTGGACAAGACTGACACAATCCTCCTATCGTCGAGAACTGTTCTGGTCACGTCCTTGCGAATGCTGAGGGAAAGGAGAGGATGGTTAGAAAACACGATCTCTCAAGCCAAGGTGTCATGGGAATTTGGGTGTTGTTAGTGGAAGGGTAAACTCCAAAGGAGACGTTTGGTGAACGTTCTGGCACACAAAATATGATTTGGTTATACCCGGGCAGAGTTCAAGTACTGACGATCAAAATGTGATATGGGTTTGTTTTATATAAGAGGTAAAAGTACTGAAAATAATAGCAAAAATTTGTTCTTGAACCATCTAACCAATAGCAAAATATGATATTTGAAAATTAATCAAATAGCTCATTGCTATTGGCTAGATCTTACCAAGAGCTGAATGTGCTATGATGATGATGTGCCAGGAGTAAAATTGAGATATTATTTTCAGTACTTTTACCTCTTATCTCAAACAAACAAATATCAATTTTTGTTCTCCATATCAAAATATGCTATTATTGAGCTTTTTTCCTCTGCTCGGGTAGAGCTGCCTACATAATCCATCTGGTTTGATTTTTCGCTGCAGGACTGGGTGGCCGAAAATCTGGAATAGAAAACTCTATTAACATCTTTTATTGAATAAGTTATGCATGATACGCTTGCAACGGCTATACACATTATGATAAACCTACCTGAATCCTCCCGAAACTAAATGCTCATTATCAGTAAACACAAAAACGCAAACAGAAACACATAAAAAAACTTCACTACATCTTGATCTTGGAATGTTCCTACAGGAGCCTGCCTACATGTGTTAGGAAAATAGCAAGATAAAAATTTTAAGTTGTAGATGTTACGCCGTAACGCACTATTCCAAGGTGATCTACCCACGAAGAGTACTTGAAGAAAAAAACAATGAATAATTTCTTGAAAAAAAAAGAATCTCAGGATATATTACAGGAGCTGCAGGGTATTATTCTGCAGGGGGTATTCTTGCAGGAATTCAAGGATGGATTCCTGAACAAATCCGTGGATGAACTTTAGAAAGATTTCTTTGGGATAATTGTGAAAGAATTCCTTGATCACTTTTTAGAGAATTTCCTGGCTTCTGTATGATAATCATTGGAGGAATTCCTCTAGAAATTCTTGAAGTAATTAAAAACATTTTCAGGTAATCTTGGAGAAATTCTTGGGTGCATCCCTGGAAAAAGATAATGGGAGGATTTTTGACATTTCAAAAGGAACCCCTGAATAAAGTTTTGAAGAGAAGCCGAGATAAATTTCTGAAAAAGCACATGAGGAATTCCTGGAGAAATCCCTGGAGAAATGCCTGGTGGAATTCCTAGAGGAATCCCTAGAGGAATTTTGCAGAAATGCCTGAAGGAAACCCTGGAAAAATTCCTGGAAGAATTACAGGTGGAATTCCTGGAGGAAACCCTGGAGAAATTTCTGATAGCATACCTGAAGGAACTCGTGGAGGAATTCCTGGATAAATTCGGGGAGCAATCCCTGCAAGATTTCCTGGAGGAATCCTTGGAAGAATTCTTGGAGAAACCCCTGGAGGATATCCTGGAGGAATCCCAGAAGCAATCCCTAGATGAATCTCTGGAGGAGTTTCTGGAAAAATTTCTGAAGAAATTTCTTGAGAAATTTCTGAAGGAATTAGGGTATCGCGCCACTTGGGCGGTGGCTTCTATATTCGTCTGTTTTCCACTATAACTCAGTCAATTTTGAACCAATTGACTTGAAATGTAGTACACGGGTACAGGGTGCGGCAGGAAAAAATGCGAAAAGTTCAAGGCACTATTACACACTAAGTATGGGATATATATGACTATTTTTTCATGGCAGTGTATCAGTCAATGTCTACATTCTAGCACTGAAAAATAAAAATGAACACATTTGATGTTTAACATGTGATAATGTAAGCCTAATTAGCGGATATCAATAAACTGCGCGCCCAATGGTCATTAAACAAAATGACTATAACAGTAACAAAATTAGCTCAAATTCGATGAACAACCAGACCACACTGATCCAGATCTATGTAGTTTCACATACCAGATGAAATAAATACATATATTTGATGATATTGTAGAGAAAATCAAAAATTTTGTTTTATCAGATGCGAAATTTAGCGACCTGTGCGATTTTCTGCGGTTTGAAAATTCTGGTTGTCTTCATCTTCAGGCGCCGCCCTGTAAAGGTTAGTGACCAAAATGGGAAATTTTTTAATTAACTTTACAGAAAACTAGCCTATTATAGATCATGGAACGTTGAAACATAGATTGGTTAATGTCAAATGGACGAAAATGAGGTTTGAAGTTGAAAAACACTTTCGCATTTTTTCCTGCCGCATACTGTAGATGCTATACCTATCTCACCACATTTCAAAAGTTGTGTCAATTGGTTCAAATTTGACTGAGTTATAGTGGAAAACAGACGAATATAGAAGCCACCGCCCAAGTGGCGCGATTCCCTAATGGAAATAATTGTGGAGGAACTCTTGGGGGCTGTCCATAAACCACGTGGTCATTTTTTTGGGACTTCTGAAACCCCCCCCCCCTGCGTGGTCATTTGTCCATACAATTTTTTTTTTCTTCCATACAAAATGGTCATTGGCCGAACCCCCCCCCCCCCCCCCTCATGACCACGTGGTTTATGGACAGCCCCTTGGAGAATTCTTGGAAGAACTCCTGTAGGAAGCTCAGGAGGAACCCCTGGAAAAATTTCTTATGAATTATCTTGAGATATTCCTGGAAAGATTCTTTGCGAAATCCCTTGAGGATATCCTGGAGGAACTCCTAGAAGAATTCCCAGAGGAATTTCTAGAAGAATCTTTAAAGGAATACCTGGTGGAATACTAGATGAAATCCCTGAGGAATTCCTAGAGGGATCTCTAGAGGAATTACTGAAGGAGAAATTCCTGAATAAATTACCAGAGGACTTCCAGGAAAAAATCCTGGAAGGTTTCCTGGAGGAATCCTTGAAGGAATTCGTGGAGCAAGCGCTAGCGGAATCCCTGGAAAAATACGTGAAGAAATCCCTGGGGGAATCCCTGGAGGAACTCCTGGATGAATTCCTGGATGAATTCCTACCTAGATTAATTCCTGGAGGAACTCCTGGGGGAATTCCTGGAACAATTCCTGGAGGAATCTCTGAAGGAAGTTCTCTAAAGGAATGTCTGGAGGAATTCTTGAAGGAATGCACGGAGCAATTCCCGGAGAAATGCCTGGATGAATTTCTGGAAGAAGGCCTAGAGGAATCCTTACAGGATACTCTGGAAGAATCCTAGGCGAAATCCCTGGAGAATCCATAGAGGAATACCAGGAGAAATTCCTGAAGGAGTTGCTGATAAAAATCCAGGATGAAATCCAGGAGGCGTGCCGGGAGGAGTTCCTGGAGACATTACATATTATGGAATATATGGAGAAATACCTGGAGAAATTCTTGGAGGAATTGCAGAAGCAATCCTCCAAACAAGCATTGTAACAATAACTGGAGGAAGGTCTGAAAATATCCCAGGAAAAGTTCCCGGAAGAATGTCTGGTCGAGTCCGCAAAGGAATTCCTGAAAGAATCTCTGGAGTAGGCTATGGTTATGGAGGAATTTATCGATGCATCCTTTCAGATGTATGTGTAAACTTTCTGAAGCAATCGTTGGAAGAGTCATTTCTTAAACAAACCCTGAAACAATCACTATCGGAATTCCATAAACTCCCTTGAGGAATTTCTGAAGGAATCCCTGAAGAAATTTGTAAAAAAATACTCTTAGTACTACGTACATGTTTTATAGTATTAATATTTGCTATAAAACATGTACAAGGTATCGGAAAATGGCAACGAAAGAAGAGGGGATTTCAATTTCTGTCGAAAATTACTACGTTATTTATGGATGCTCCTACTCCCTTATGAAAAGTTCCTGGAGCAATCGGGAATTGAATCCATCGCTTTTTAGAAATTACTTTCCGTTATTCTTTCTGTAATTCCTTTGGAACGTTCCTTAGAAACTCCAACGGAAACCCTTTGAGGATTTGTTTGGTAATGTTTTAAGAACTTATTTGGAAATTCCTTCCATTTTTTTCAAATCAAATTTCTTGAATTAACTTCAAATGCTTCGGAAAATTCTTCAAAATATTTCAGCATTTCCTTTAAAGATTCCTATGAAAAAATGTTTTAATTTCTTTAGTTAACCTTATGGTATCCCAACTAAAAACCGCATGTTGCAAACAAGCATACATGCTGAATTGTTGCTTTATAATAGTAATGAGAGCTGAACTAAAATTATGCTGTACTCATTACTGTACTAATGCTTTTTCATTTGAAAAAGTAGTCAATGTTCAACCTTTCGTATTGGTATTAAAAATAATAACTTAGAACTCCTTTCAAGCGTTTAATAAGTTTTTTATTATGCAGTAATTTTACAAAATATAGTTTAACATAGTTTCTGCTTCTTTTAAAGTCCATGTACAAATGAGCACATGTATCTGTAGAATGTGTTTTCACAAGTCAAATAAGCGCTTTCGTTTCTTCATACTTCGACTCACTACTATATATTTGTGAAACGCTTATAACAAAAAAGCGTTCTCCAAATGTGTATGAACAAAACCCGTACAAAGGTTGCACCTGGAAATTATCCAAATTTTATTCAGCATCTTGCTGAATTGATTCGTCATAAAAGTGCTTGTTTAATGAGTGATTGTTGGTTGGCTACTCGCCCTGTAGAAAAAAAATCATATACAATTTTAAATGCATTTTGAAAATAGTTCCAGGATACAAAAAAAAAAATACGAAATTTCGGCTTTCAATGGAGGCTAAGATTATGAATCAGTCAGGATCAATGAGTCAATTCCTTTGGAAATTACTTCGGTAATTTCAAAGAATTTCGGAAACTATTTGAGAATCTTCTTTAAAAGTTCCTTTGAAAATTCTGCCGATAGTGTATTCAAGCATTTAAGGATTAATCTAAATTATTCGACAATTTGTTAAAGAAATTTGTAAGGCAAACCCTTCTGGGCTTTGGTAATTAAATTGATGGTACTTTCGATAGTTTCTTAGGGGATTTCGTTGGCATATTTTTTTATAGTAAATCTATTGTGAATTTCTTTGGGTGCTGGGCATAAACTACGTGAACTATTTTTTTTGTCATCTCAGAGATCCTCTTCTCCTTGTCCATACAACATCTTCGAAATATGTTTGGAGTGTGGACTTTGACCAAAACCCCTCTTCCCCCCTAAGAGTCTACCAGGGCAGGTCCTGGAGAATTCCTTCAGCAATATCTTTAAAACAACGACTATTTTAAGTAATTTGGGTTTTTTCTCGAAAAAAAATATTACAAGATATCGTAGGAATTATTGAATGAAAACTCTACAGTTATATTTTATGGAAATACCTTCAGTAATTCTTTAGATAAAATACATGAGAACAGGCAAAAGTTCATCAGGACAAGAAAAATAGAATAAGTTTCAGAGGGAATTCTTGTTGATTTTTGTTTGGCCTTTTTGAATGAAATCAAACAAATATATTGCAAAAATAACCCTTAAAGAATTTCTCCCAGATTTTGCGTAACAAACATTGTAAAAAAATTCATATATGAACTTGACAAACACACATGGCTATCACAAGGCTATCTGCTTATTCCATAAGCGGCCGTTTTAGTTAATTTAGTGATCCATTCACACTCATAGTAAAATCATGCCTTCAGCTAAAAGCTTGAAGCCTTGAAACCTGCACGAACTAATCCGTTGGGTCTCTTAAAAAAATCTTTGCCAATAGCATTCCATAAATATTCTAGCAATTATATTTGCACACATCAATCTCTCACGATTGAGCCATTATAGCTTCAGAAAAGTCAAACCACAATTTACCACAAATTAGCATTATTTTTCGTAATGTACACACATCCGGTTCGCTGCTTTCATTACCCGGTCGGTCGTCAACCAATGGAAAATAAATGTGGAAAGCCCAATCACTCAACCGTAAGCCGCAGTTATTCGTGTGAACGGCGACCGCGTGAAAAATCAACTCTGGCAACTAGAAAAACACTCCTCAAACGTTCTCCAATTTTCTTCTCCTTGGTGGAAAAGTCAACCGCACCGCACCGCGTCAAATTACTAACCCTAGAGGGAGGTGGGGAGAAAAATGTCGTCGCATGTTTTCACGAAATGAAGTGATTATTACATTTCGCTTTCACAACAGAGGCCGCACCGCCACCACTAGGTTCCTGGTTCTTCCGCGCACCATACCAGCGCCAGCGATCTAATATTTCAAACAGTAAAATACAACAGTGCGGCTTTTATGCTTTCCCGGCATGCGAAATTCGAGTGCCACGCCGTTTTTGCAATTGTGTGGCAGCTCGGTTTCCCCCACCCGCCCATTCGGCGGCTGGAAGAGATTGGTCAACCGATTCGCGATGGCTTTGCTGGCTTTTGGAAAGGCACAAGCACGAGCGGTCAACACAAATGGCGTTTGTTTGGTATGTAGACTTGCCAAAGGATCTAGGACTATTGTTCAACTGAGAACGACTCCAACTAATCCGAGATATTTATTTGTGGAAGTGCGCGTTTCGGCCGTTCGGACCGATGAAGCCTAATGGACGGTAAAGCAACAGTTAAAAATAGGGGTTTCTAGCTGTGAGAATATTTCAAATTTTAGGAGAAGACGTTGGACGATTCTCAACTGATTGACTGCCAAGGCAAATACTGCCAAACCCCAAAAAGACTTGAGAACTTCAATTTCTTGAAGAATTTGTTTTAAAATTGAGCTTGGTGATGGTGAATCCAGGAGTTTCAGAATTGGCAGAAGCAAGAGCTCAAATAGCAGTCAATCCGAGCCATCTCAACAGATGTTTACCTATTTGCTTATTAGTGCTGGAAGCACTCAGCACATAAGATCAATATTTCGCCTGAAAAACGGCTCGATGTAGTCATAGCTTACGAGAGTAGAAACCAGTTTAGCACTATTCATTTCATTTATTTAGTTAACATTAAATTCATGATAATACTGAATCAACAATATGCCGCCATAATACTCGATTTGCAGCTGCAGCTCTCCAACGTCGGTCACGCCCAACGCTCGCCAGATGACGCTCCACCTGGTTCGCCCATCGTGCTCTCTGCGCCCCACGCCTTCTTGTACCAACCGGATGGTTAGCAAACACCAACTTTGCAGGGTTGTTGTCCGGCATTCTTGCAACATGCCCTGCCCACCGTATCCGTCCAGCTTTAGCCACTTTCAGAATGTTGGGTTCACCGTACAGTGCAGCGAGCTCGTGGTTCATCCTTCGCCGTCACACACCGTTCTCCTGCACGCCGCCGAAGATCGTTCTTATCACGCGTCGCTCGATAACTGCGAGTGCTTGCAGGTCCTCCTCGAGCATCGTCCATGTCTCGTGTCCGTAGAGAACCACCGGTCTTATTAGCGTCTTGTACATGGTACATTTGGTGCGGGGGTGAATCTTTTTTGACCGCAGTTTCTTCTGGAGCTCGTAGTAGACACGACTTCCACTGATGATGCGCCTTCATATTTCACGGCTCACGTTATTGTGAGCCGTTAGCAAGGAACCGAGGTAGACGAATTCTTCTACCACCTCGAAAATATCCCTGTCTATCGTAACATCGCTGCCAAGGTTTGTCCTGTCCCGCTCAGTCCTACCTAACAGCATGTACTTTGTCTTAGCCGCATTCACCACCAGTCCGACCTTTGCTGCTTCACGTTTCAGGTGGGTGTTGTAACGTTTTGACGTTTTTATTCTGTTTAAGTAAAATAATGTTTTGAATTCAGCTAAATGAAATTATTATTTTATTTGAATTTTTCGATTTTGATTTTAAAGTTTTCATGATGATTTTAGTTAATTTGTAGCTTTTGACGTTTTTATCTTTTTAAGTATAATCTTATTTGAATTAGATTTGTTGAATTTGTCTTTGAGTTTGAACCGTTTCATTTAGTATCGATTATCCGTTTCATTTATGGTTTGTGTCCAGGCTAAACTAATGACGATTCATGTATCATATCTTATATGGTTTTTTCGATGGCACAAAATAGTTTTTCGGCCATGTGCGATTTGAATTTGGCGCACTTGTATATAATAGTTTGTAAATTGAATAGACGACTGCTTCACTAGCAGGAAATTTACTTGACTAGAGATTTCGACTGACTCCATCACTTTCAGTTAGAGTCGGCTGGAGAACAGAAGTGAGCTTCGGCGACCTTCTGCCAGGTTTAAGTTTTGTAAAGGTGTGTAGTGTTTAGTGGAATTGTAATTTGAAGTGAATCTATTATTAATTGACTTTGGTTTTCGTTATGTAGTATCTTATATATTGGATTTTGTCGCCAGGGGCAGAAACTCTGTTCCTTGTGCTTTTTTGTTTTTTTATAAAAGGTAATTAATCAAATTGAATTCGTTTTTGGTGTGTGTTATTTTAATCTTGTGTTTCGTCTTTGGACCAAAGCGTCCAAACGGCGCTTTTTGTTTTGGCTTCAAGCCCTTTTCGAAGCTCCTCGCCCGCCAAAACTGGCAGTCAAACGGAGAGTAGGGATGATATCTGGCCTACCCGCGTGTGGTTTAAGCACGATCGGGCAGAGTACCGGACCGCCGACACTCCCCCTCCGCACCTTTAGTCCGGCGAACGTTTTGGAGAGCGATCCGACGTCGACGACTGGCCACGGTGAAGCACCGACACCGCACCGTTTCAAAAAACCTGCGCAGGTATGTCATTTGACACACACATACACACACGCACTTGACGAGCATTGTGAAAAATAATATACTTTGGACGAATTCAGTTGTTTAGTTTTCTTTGTTTCTATTGTTAATTTTGTTTCTTTTATTTAAATAAATTCACGTCAAATTCTTGTAATGGTTTATTAGCTGTTGTTATTCAGTTTTAGTTCCCTTTTATGTAAATTTCCGTTATAGTTTCAGTCCGTACGTTTATGTGTATAAAATCAAGTGCGTTTTAAGTTTTTGTACAAGTGACAGTTCGAAGGAGCCCTTGGAATAAGAGTCGTCAAACGGTCGGGCAAACTTTAAAATGAACCGGTGGTCTCTTGTTCGCGAGAGTGGCGCAAAAGCCATCGCGTTTAAGACTCTGAAGCAAATTCGACGAACGGTTACAGTGTACAGTTCTGCCACCGTTCCAAATGTTCTAGTTGTTGTATTTTATCCAATTTTCTTGACATCAAACATTCCTTCCACTCTGACTGCACATTCTTATCGATTTTTGCAGATTAATCGAAATAAAAATAAGCTATATCTCTTGTTATTTGTAACATTAAGGACTATTGGAATGGAGTGGCCGTAGATCGGACAGCAAAATAAAATACGTGTGTGTTCTATGAGCTACTACAGTAAAGTGAAAATTTATTTCCCAATCTTAATGCTATCCCGAGCAGAAGGGCATACCTTACAAATACCATGCGAAGAGCAACATGTGCTCTAATACCTAAAATTGTTATTGCTGCGTTATTCTACGAAATGTTATGAGAACATCACAATAACAGTTGGAGGTATTTGAGCAGAGTTTGGTATTGATGTAGTATTTGTTGGTTTAGCAGTGAAAATAACCGAAGAACAAGATTTGCTATTACATCATGAAGTCATCGAACAAATGAAACATTCAATAACAAGAAATGTTATTAGTTTGTTATTCAATAACTTTGGAATAACAAATACAGCACTTGAAATTTTAGGTATGCATTCATTATTGAAATAACAACACTTGTTATTTTCTGGGTGTTATTTATACAAAATTTTGGTATTCGTTTTTGTTATTTTGCCTCTTATTACCACCTAATGAAGGGTATATCAAGGTATGGTAGTATTCAAGATAAATACCTTGATATGTTATTCACTTGTTATTTTCTTCTGCTCGGGATGCGCACCATGCGCGTTCCCATGGCTACCATTCTAAATTCAAATTATGTTATGGCATGCTGCGCCTCACGTCGTCATCTCCTACAAGGACAAACGTCTTGAAATCCCGCTTCAACAGTGCATGAGAACTTCAGGCGTACAAAACTCAAGAAACCAGCTTTAAACAACAGTGCATTTTTTATTATGTTCTTGCTCACTTGCAGCGAGCTTAAGGAGAAACTTTAGAGAATACAAATATGTCTGCCAGAATGGCCGACTTGGACCCCTATTCACGTTTTCAAGAGCACCAATCTTAAAAATTCGTAAACAAATGTGCTCGATTTGGAAAAGCTGTCTCTTTTTGCAAGTGAGCAAAGCCAGGAGAAACAACTGCGACTTTGTTCGACGCTTCGTTTGTCAGATTTGTGCCTATAAAGTTTGTATGCAAAATTGTAATGAGATTTCTTGATGTTTCACCTTAAAATGAGAAGATCAGGTGTACTGGTTTTGTTTACAAAGAGATTTGTGCGAACACAATCGTGAGTAGGTACCGAAGTCGGCCATTGTGGTGGCTATTTTGGGATTCTCACAAGTCTGCCCTTAAGCCGACCACATGTCACTCAATCTGTTACGGTAGTTTCGATAAGGCGCTGTTCATGAACCACGTAGACCAGATTTCGGCAATCTCAGACAACCCCCCCCCCCCCTCCCCCCTCGTAGACTTTCGTCCATACAAAAATTTTGAAATTTGTATGGAGCGTAGACTTTTGCCAGACCCCCAATCCCCCTAAAAAGTCTACGTGGTTTATGAATGGCACCTAATCAAACACTCGATTTATTATATCGCACTGCACACATCACACCTTTAATAATAATAGTAAAAAAAAACTCAGAAAGTTTTTATCATCCGACAATGCCGATAGCAGTCAGCAACAATGTTTCAGCGAGGCGTACCTTACTTAATTTTAATCGCCACATACTAAAGTTATGTCAGCTTTATCGCTTACATTTTTTGTCGACGGTGATAATCCCATTAAACAGCGATTAGGGTTTCCCATTACGAAAAAGTGTAAAACTTATTTCGCCCTATGAATGGTAGAAAATAGCAACAAAAGTTTCAATCAACAAAGTTTTATCAAAAATCTTTGGAGCACGTACCGTTTATTAGGAAAGTTTAGCGACTTAGTAGGGTTTACCAATATAATGTTTATATGAGTTGAAAATAAATGGAATAAATCGATATCATATGTTTAGCTGCCACAAAAACTAGTAGAAAAAAAATCCAGAATATGAACTCATGATCTTTACGTCGACATTAGCCGATCCTGAGAACACTTATACGCTTAATACAATTCATGTAAAATTTGACCTCCTTATGAGCCAAAATTGTACACAGTAATTTTAGACGCAAAAGGAGATTGGAAGAACTTTATTTAATGTTGATGCGATCAAATTATTATTTTCCAATTACACGTTGATCCATCCTACTTTATATTAACACCGCAGGAATTTGAAATGGTGTGATTTGATGAGATTGCTTTGGTCACAATTTTGTTCTCTTGCATATATGAAGACTTTGACCAGTAGTAATTCTGAAATACGATGTTGAATTCGGAATTACAAGAACACGAGAGGAGCCAGACCTTTGATGTCAAAGAACGAATTGTAGAACGTAAAAGGGGCCACAAATTTTCCTAAGACAAAATTCAAATTTATTACGCGTTTTTCAAAGATAATTTACAAAAATAAAACAATACTTTCATGCTTATTTGCTTTAGAAAACTAAGTTTTTGCCTTTCTCGTACACTAAGTGTACTGGAAAGGCTATATGTTCACTTCAAAAATGACTTTTTGATAGGAGGCCCGGAGATTCGAGTCACATATACCAATCAACTCAGCTCGACGAATTGAGGTGATGTCTGTGTGTGTGTATGTGTGTGTGTATGTGTACAAACGAACTCACGTCACTTTTCGGCAGTAAATCTCAACCGATTTTAATGACCGACGGTTCATTCGACGCGGAATCTTTTCCCATTGTTTGCTATTGAAAATGGTTCAGATCGGTCCAGCCGTTCCGGAATTATGGCCATTTAGGCGTTCCGGATCGGTACCCCAGGAAGGGGCTAGATATGAAAATGCAACAAACCCACGCATGCGACACATCCAACCATGGCATTTTCGATAATATGATGAACGGTAAGCAAGAAAATAGTCTCAGACCATATCTGAACCGGTAATGTCCCGGAACCGGTTCCGAAGGTCCCACCAGAAGTGGCCAAATATAAAAGTGAACCAAACCCATACATGCGACTCATCAAATCGCAGCTTTTTCAATAACCTGATGAACTGTTAACAGGAAAATAGTCTCAGATCATATCTGAACCGGTAGTGTTCCTGAACCGGTTCCGGGCGTCCCGCCGGAAGTGGACAAATATAAAAATGAAACAAACCCATGCAAGCGACACGTCAAATCGCGCCCTTTGCGATAACCTGATGAACGGTTAGCAAGAAAATGGTCTCAGTTCACATAAGAAACTACCGGTGTTCAAAAAACCGGTTCCGGAGGTCCCGCCGGAAGTGGCCAAATATAACAGTGAAGCAAACCCAGGCATGCGACACATCAAGTCGCGGCTTTTTCAATAACTTGATGAATGATAAGCAAGAAAATAGTCTCAGACAACCTAAGATTCCACCGGTAGTGTTCCGGAACCGGTTCCGTATGTCCCGCCAGATGTGGCCAAATATAAAAGTGAACCGAATCCATGCATGCGACACTTCAAATCGCGGCTCCTTAGGCGACCTGTTGAATGGTTAGTAAAAAATAGTTTTAGACCATATTTCAGACAACCGGTGGTTTTCCGGAACCGGTTCCGGGTTCCCTCCGGAAGTGGCCAAATATTATTTTTTTGTCTTTATTAACGAGATTTTTAACTCGAAGCTAGTTCATCTCGGAACCCTTCCCTACCCTTCCGAAGGAAAAACCTACGTTTTGTGAATATGTCGGGAGTGGGACTCGATCCCAGGCCCTTGGCATGATAGTCTTGAGTTCTAACCATCAAACCAGGCCCGCTCCACCGCCAAATATTTAAGTGAACCAAACACATGCATGCGACACATCAAATCGCGGCTCCTTAGGTAACCTTATGAACGGTTAGCAAGAAAATAGTTTCAGACTATATTTGGGACAATCGATGGTGTTCCGAAACCGGTTCCGAGTGTTCCGCTGGAAGTGGTCAAATATAAAAGCGAACCAAACCCATGCATGCGACACGTCAAATCGCGGATTTTCTGATAACCTGATGAACGGTAAGCATGAAAATAGTCTCAGACCACATAAGAAACTACCGGTAGTATTCCAAAAATAGCGTTGGGTGCTTCGTCGGAATTCAAAAGTGAGAAAAATTAAAGCAAGCGATAGATATCTTGACAAAACTAAGACGATCTTATCCAATCACACCATTTCAGATTCCTGAGGTGTAATAATGCAGAAGGATGGGTCAACGTTGTATGGGAAAATTAAAATTTAATCGTAATAACTCCGAACAAACTTTTTCAGTTCTCTTTCGCGTCTAAAATGACTACGTAAAATTTTTGTGCGACTGGTTGCTCCCTCACGCACTGTAATGTGGTTGAAAGTTGAATGGGATTCAGTATGAAAAATTTCAGTTACTTGCATGTTTTTGTCAAATTTTACATGCATCTTGTAGCCAATGATAATAAAATATAGCGTGTGTAGAAGTGTGTAGAAAATACTTTGTCGAAAATCGTTAAGGTATCTGTGTTTGTGAAAAAGTTGTATCGTCTTGGTGTTGATCGGCCTCCAGTGATAGTGAAGGAGGTCAAGCTGTCAACTGAGAGGTCTGATATTTTTCAGCTCTGCCTATACGTTGAACATAACGTCGGAATGTGTGCCATCAATAAGTTTAAAGTTAATTCAATGATGGCTCTGTTAAAATTCTAAGTAAAGTATTCTCATGATTCAGGAACATTTCAGCTCACGTCAACGGAAACGTCATGAGTACATATTCGACGAGAAAGGCACTATCACCACTAGGTGGATCAATCCGGGTTTTTAACTAAATCAATAAATTCAAAGACCTTTTTGCCTTTCTCGTACACCAAGGTGTACCGAAAGGCTATATGTTCACTCCAGAAATGAAATCTTGATAGAACCCCCGGAGGGGCAAGTTTCATATACCAATCGACTCAGCTCGACGAGTTGGGATGATGTATGTGTATGTATTTTTTTTTTTTTTTCCTTCTAAACCATAGGGGGATAATCTGCTCAACAGACACCCTAACAGAAGGTTAGGGTAGTGTAGGTCTGACAGGCCGTCTTCTACAACAAAAGTAAAATCCAGGACTACTCTCTCCTCGTACCCACTAAACCATTCCTATGGTCGCCAAACCCTACGTCTCTCCGGAACCACCAAGAAGGTATTGCTTCAGAGAGGGGCTAGTGCACATCGCACCCACAAGGTTAGCTGCGTAGCCTGCAGCAGCGAACATCGATGACTCGCTTTGGAGAGTCCATCACGGTAGCATGCTGGCGCTTAGCCAGTTTCCCGAGTGGTCCTCGCCACTCCCTTTGTCCTCGGAAGGCAGGCAGGGTCAACCCCGCCCGCGCCCTACTGCTGAGCGGACATCAAGAACTGATGCCCACATGCAACCCGATCTGACCTGCCCGCAAAGGAAGGGTATCACTACCCTTCAGGCCCTATCAGATGCATCCGTAGGTTGCTGACGGCAGGGTCTCCACCTGCCCCGACCCTTGCCGGGGACCCCTTTCCAACCGCGGGCTTGGATCCAACCCAGTAGACCGACGCCACGACAGCACCGCTACCGGGACTTCCTCTCCGCGGCCACTTAATCGTTGTAAGGGTCGATCTCGACCGCAGGGCACCGGTATGACCTACGAAGCCGACTCCGAACCCCTGGACCACCTCTTGTACTGCATCTGGACTAGCCATTCTCCGAGTCCACGCGCCACCTCCTCTGTAGCTCCCAGACGATGTGGTTAATAGCCGTTGAAACGGCGTTCCAGCCAAACTCATCCCTACACATCCTCTGGACCAAGTTGTCCGGAGTTGTGTCCTCCCCGCATGTGGCAAGCATGCGGTCACGCATTGTGCGAAAACGCGGGCACACGAACAAAACGTGTTCCGCCGTTTCCTCTGAACCATTGCACACTGGGCATTCGGGAGAATCCGCATGCCCGAAACGGTGTAGATACTGTCGGAAGCAACCATGACCTGTAAGGACCTGTGTCAGGTGGAATGTGACTTCCCCATGGCGCCTATTAATCCAACTATCTACCCTCGGTATCAACCTATAGGTCCACCTTCCTTTGGTGGAACTGTCCCACGCGCGCTGCCATTTGACCATAGAGGCCATCCTGACAGTCCTGCGTATGCCTCTTGTGCCGCGCATTTCGAAGCACTCCATGTCCTCACTGATAAGAATGCTGATAGGCACCATACCAGTAATGACGCAGAGAGCGTCGTGTGACACGGTACGGTACGCGCTCGCAACCCTCAGGCACATAAGCCTGTAAGTACTTTCCAGCTTCCGTCGGTAGCATTTAGTACTTAGCGCGGTGCCCCACGCCGGGCCGCCATACCTAAGTATGGATGTAGCAACACTAGCCAGAAGCTTGCGCTTACTGGCGTACACCGCAGAGCTATTGGACATCATCCGGGACAGTGCCGCAATAGCTGTGGAGGCTCTTTTACAGGCATAATCGACGTGGCTACCGAAGGTAAGCTTATCGTCGATCATCACGCCCAAGTGTTTGACGGAGCGCTTTGACAGGATAGTACAGTCTCCTACACTGATCTCCGTCTGCTGCTCCGACTTCAGGTTGTTAACAACCGTCACCTCTGTCTTGTGGTGAGCCAGCTCCAGTTTCCTGGACCGCATCCACGCCTCCACAACCTTAATCGAGTGGTTGGTAGTCAACTTTACCTCCTCGATCGTTTCACCGTAGACTTCGAGCGTAATGTCGTCGGCAAATCCGACAATCACCACTCCCACTGGATACTCTAACCTCAACACCTCGTCGTACATGACATTCCATAACACCGGACCCAGGATGGAACCTTGCGGGACTCCTGAGGTTATGTGAAAGCACTTCCGACCCACCTCCGTGTCGTAGACTAGTACACGATTCTGAAAGTAACTTCCGAGAATCTTGTACAGGTACTCCGGTATTCCCAGACGCAAGAGCGCATCGGCAATAGCAGGTATGTATGTGTGTGTGTATGTGTACAAAAAAGGTCACCTCACTTTTAGATAGTAAATATCAACCGATTTTAACGATCGACGGCTCATTCGACGCGGAATCTGGTCCCATTGTTTCCTATTGAAAATGGATCGGATCGGTCAAGCCGTTCCGGAGTTATGGCCATTTAGGTGTTCCGGAACCGGTACCCTTGTAAGGGGCCAGACATGAAAATGCACCAAACCCTTGCATGAAACCCATCAAACCACGGCATTTACGATTATCTGATGAACGGTAAGCAGAAAAATAGTCTTAGACCATATCTAAACCGGTAGTGTTCCGGAACCGGTTCTGGGTGTCCCGCCGGAAGTGGCCAAATATCAAATTGAACATAACTCATGCATGCGACACATCAATCAGCGGCTTTTTCGATAATCCGATGAACGGTTAGCAGACAGACCACATCTGAACCGGTAGTGTTCCGGAACCGGTCCCGGATGTCCCTCCGGAAGTGGCCAAATATAAAAGAGTACCAAACCCATGCATGCGACACATAAAACAGCGGCATTTTCGATAACCTGATGAACGGTTAGCAGGAAAACACTATCAGACCATATCTGAACCAGTAGTGTTTCGGTACCAGTTCCGGATGTTCCGCCAGAAGTGGCTAAATATAAACGAGTACCAAACCGATGCATGCACACATCAAACAGCGGCATTTTCGATAATCTCATGAACATTAAGCAGGAAAACAATATCAGACCATATCTGAACCGGTAGTGTCCCGGATGTCCCACCGGAAGTGGCCAAATATAAAAGTGAACTAAACCCATGCATGCGACACATCAAACAGCGGCATTTTTGATAACTTGAAGAACGGTTAGCAGGAAAACAGTATCAGACCATATGTGAACCGGTAGTTGTTCGGAACCGGTTCCGGGGGTCCCGAAGGATGTGGCCAAATATAAAAGAGTACCAAACCCATGCATGCGATACAACAAATAACGGCTTTTCTGATAACCTGATAACCTAATGGTTATCAAAGAAATACGCTCCCGTTCAAAAGTTCGGGGTCACCCCCTCAAAAACATGTCATTTTTTTAGGCCCATATCTCCGCCAAGTTGCGTCCGATTTCAAAACCCTAGGTTTCATTCAAAAGATAATAAGTCAAAGAAACTTTGAACATGATTTAAAAGAAACTTTTTCAAAAAATTTTGTATGTAAACTTAACCCAAAGTTGCCAAATTTTCTAAAAAATGAATATAAACTTACGGCAGTGTCGCTGGAAGTTGGGTCGTCCAAATTTTAAGATGATAGCGGTAATATGGTTAGGACCACATTAGGGACAGCCGGTAGTGCCGTAATTAGTTTTGAGTGTCCCTCCGAAAGCGGCTAAATATAAAATTGAACTGAACCTATGTATGCTACACAGCAAAGCTAGGATTTTTTGATAACCTTATGAACGTTAGCAAGCAAACAGGTTCAGACCGGTGAAAAAAATGTTTGAGGCATGCTATATGCTATATGATGTCTGGACTCCTAAAATGGTGACTAGAATATCCAAGATGGCAGTTTGAAATCCAAGATGGTGGCTTCAAATTCAAAATGGCGTCTGTTTGATGGAGATTTAGGCTCTAAAACCATGCAATATTGGTATATTTAGTATGGGAAGACTTCCAGAGTCCAAAATGGCGATCAGGATATCCAAGATGGCGATCTAAAATTTAAGATGGTGGATCCGATTTCAATATCGCGGCTGTTTAATGGAGCTTTAGGGCCTGAAACAATGCATTATTGGTATATTTGGTATGGGGATGATGTCTGGATTCCAAAAATGGTGACTAGAATATCCAATATGGTGGTCCAAAATCCAAGATGATGGCTCCAAATTCAAGATGGCGGTTGTTTAATGAAGTATATTTTTCGTAGGGAAGATGCCTGGACGCCAAAACTGGCGACCAGAACATCCAAGATGGTAATCTTAAATCCTAAATGGCGGCTTCAAATTCAAGATAGCGTCTATTTCTTAAGAGTTTGAGGCTCAAACATTAAAAGCCAGATAAAAGATATGATTTCTGGTATCATGAAATGGATTTCTGTTAATTGTATGAAAGTGCGATATACATCAAAATTTCTCTTGAGTTTTATTGAGATGGGGTTTCGAAGGCACGAGAAAGGCGCCATCACCGCTAGGTGGATTAATTAGGGTTTTTTGGTAGAAAATTTAATAAGCTTTCGAATGATGGTTCAAAACCTGTGATAAGATTGGGTTTGGGCATGAGAATGAGCATGAGCATAGATGACCGCACAATTCGTAGTTGCTACTCCGTGATTGACCAGAGCAATCGAAATTGCACAAGGAACCAATGAATAGGTTTTTATTTATTTATTTATTTATTTCGCCTTCGACTAAGTCGCACAGACTACAACTAAAATATTTAAACAATCACAAATACATTTTGTTTTACAATAACTTTACACAAATCAGATTAACGAGAAAACACTAACTGAAGCTACTGCTACGAAATTATTCTGGAAGCTAAGTTGTCCGGTTTGGTCTCCACACTGAATTATAGCGGTCACGAAACTCTCGGCAACGTATACCGGTAGGCCAGTTCGTCCCAGTCAACGCATTACTCCGGTATTGTGCATCAACGACGACTTTGAATGATACATAATCCAACGTTGAAATGTCTTTCCACGGAGACACTGAGCATTTCACGTTCAAAACCCGTTCAGATCCTAGTGCTTCACACACCATAGATCCTATTTCATTTTCCGTGACATCATTCGCTATATTAGAAAGGCAAAAGGCTATTGCAACCATAACAAATTGCAAACCCCCCATAGAAAATCAAAAAAACGCTCCATAAAGAATGAACATATGTTCCATGAAAATGTGCAATGTTACCCATAAATAATTGAAAACGTTTCATACTCAATAAAAAATGTACCGGTAAAACATAAAATTTTCTCATTAAAAGTGAAATTTTGCACCAATAAATAATACTGAAATGCTCCATAATAAAATACAAATGCTCCATAGAAAAATGCAAACGCTTCATAAAAAAATAAAATTGTACCAATAGAAAATTGAATATTGATCCATAGAAAAATTGAAATTGCACAATAGAAAATAGACAAATGCTCCATAAGTCTTATCAAGCTGCACCACATAATATACAATTTTCTCCATAAAAAATTGAAAATTCTCCATAACTTTAAACATTTGCACCACTAAAGCAGTGCAATGTAAAGCAATTCAGCCCTGTCGAATTTAATTATGAGAATATGCTATCTATGGAGGATTTTCAATTTTTCATGGAGCAATTCATATTTTCTATGGTGCAGTTTGATAATACTTATGGAGAATTCATCTATTTTCTATGGTGCAATTTCAATTTTTTATGGTGCAATTTAATTTTTATATGGAACAATATTCAATTTTCTATGGGTACAATTTTAAATTTTATGGAGCATTTGCATTTTTCTATGGAGCATTTGTATTTTATTATGGAGTATTTCAGTATTATTTATTGGTGCAAAATTTCACTTTTAATGAGAAAATTTTATGTTTTACCGGTACATTTTTTATTAAGTAGGGAACGTTTTCAATTATTTATGGGTAACATTGCACATTTTCATGGAACATATGTTCATTCTTTAAGGAGCGCTTTTTTGATTTTCTATGGAGCGTTTCTTTTTGTTTATGGGTGCAATAAATAGGCTGCCTATTAGAAATATACAGCTGCAGGCTTCCATTGTTCATGAGATCATAAGGTTGTTCATTGGCAGGGTTTAGTACGATGTTCTTCGTTGAGCTTAACGGTGAAGACGTGGACGGTGAAACATTCATGGCGTTAGACAACTTTCCACACATTTCAAATGATGGCAAATGCGAAGTCAGCTGCGTTACAATTTTGTCGATGCGCTCCACCTCAGCCTTCAAATGACTAACTTCATCTTCCGATGCCAATTTTTTCGTGTTAGTGTCGGATGCAGATTTTCCAAAACGATCATATTCGATAGCATGTTTGCACGGGTCGCACATCCAAAATATGTTGCTATGTAAGCAAGCACATCCTTCGTCGTACGTGAAACCCACACATCTAGCGTGGAAAGTGTGTTTATCCTTGCAAATACCATAGCAGCTCACAACAATATCCTCGGGTCGAATCTACGTACTAACGTAGGTAACGTTTTTTGCAATTTCATAAACTACCACTTCAGGATAGTTTTTATCAAAAATTGTTCACCTAACTGCACACCGATGTTCATAGTCATGTTTAAGAAAATCTGATTATAGCAGGTTATACTGTGCAGTTGTCACATTTTTTCAAACCTGCGTCCCAAAACCATCAAGAATTTGATCAAAACTGAAAACAGTGCTGTAATGGTTCATTACGCAACGCAAATCAGTGCTGTAATGAACCATTACAGCACTGCTAATTTAGTGTGGGAAAGTAGGCCTTTTCCTGGCAGATTGGCATGCGGTAAAACAGCCTATTACGATGAGAAATTGCAAAAAAATATTTGCTGTGAAGTTTCCTCCACGGTGATTACTCGGAAGAGGCTTATGACCTCAATAGGGTCTGTATTATGTGCGTCTTATCTAACCTTTATCGTTTCTGAACAGGTCGAGTATGGTAATCCGTGATCATGGTTTACCGGTTAAACTAATTAGGCTAAGGCATACAATTGAAGTATATGTTGATTGAATGATAAACGTTCTCTGATCGCCTGATCTACACCGTGTCCAATAAGTTCTCATACAAAATACAAATTAAGAAATTATAATTTTATTTCACATCTGTTATTCATATTTTCAAAATGAATGCATGTATTGAAGGGCCACATAATACTGATTCAATAAAGCATACGGTTTAGAATAACGTTATTTTCTATTTGTTTTTAGAAGCCTAGTAGTACACTTCCGTTTTCTGAAATCCGTTTGCTCCGGCACGCAAGAAAAATGTTCGAAAAGTTTTTCATTCTACGGTAGCTAAAAAGAGTCCATTAGGTTAAATTTTGAGTTTTTATCCCAAGTTTTGTACCAAATGAATATACTTAGGTTAAATGTAAGAAATTTTAGTGATGATATGGTAAGAAATTTCCAAGTAAGCTCAACTTGGGCTAATTTCCTTGAAAATGACCGTTATATTAAAGATAAACATCTTAAAACGAAAATTTTGAACAAAATTTACCACAATAGGGACACAAGCATGTTTTGGAAGTGAGAATAATGTGAATCAACCAACAAGATAATATGCAGCCATGCTTCTTTAACACAACACATTTCATTAAAACAGGAAAATGGAATTTTCGTTTAATTTTCGTTTTATTTTGTACAACATAAAACGGCTTCGTACTTCACCAATACAGAATGTTATTTTTTTTTTCTTCTGGTCATAGTTGCTACTAGTAATGGTGAGGACAGGAACCTAATTTGTTTCAACTTAAAACCTTCACTCGTTAAAATGAGACGAAATACCAATGAAATGGCGTGCGTGCCAGCTGAAATGGACTTACGACACATAAGCGATCAGCAGAGAAGGATAAAGGACAATTAATTCCAAAACATATACTGTATTTGATCAGTGTTAGTTGACTTTTCCATAAATAAATTTACTTTTAAAATCCTAATTACAGATGTGAAATGAATTCAATTTGATTTTGTATGAGAACTTATTGGACACGGTGTACATTCAAATAAAACTAAAATGTATTTGTTTTCAGTAGATCGATGCAGTGCAGAGATTTTTTCAAAACTTTCTTGCCCATAATTTCATACAGCGATAGGTAGGGTCCGTGTAGCTTGGGTGGATAGCGCGTGGGACTTCAGCAAGACCCGCCTTAAAAGTTGTTTGGGATCAGTTCCAGATCGGGCCTGAATGTTACTGCGTCCAAGTTTCGATTTTTTCGCAAACTGTATTCTTAATACGCCTAACTAAGGTACTCATCCTTATCAAGCTTATTCAATAATGTGCCGCAATTTTTGAAAATAGGGAACTACCGCTCGAGTGTTATCAGCTACTCGCGCTGATAGTCATTAATTTATAGCATTTTTGAACTTGGGAAGAATTTTTGTTTTGCCTTTCTCGTACACCAAGTGCCCTGGAAAGGCTATATGTTCACTCAAAAAATGACATTTTGATAAAAGACCCGGAGGGTCAAGTCGCGTATACCAATCAACTCAGCTCGATGAATTGAGGTGTTGTCTGTGTGTGTGTATGTGTGTGTATGTAAGCGTTGGGCAATTTTGAATCGATGTTTGCAACATCGATGTTTTTGTTCCAATTAATCGATTTATTGAATCGATGTTGAAGCCCCACGAAATCGACCGAATCGATTTTTTACATTCGATTTTTCTTTCGATTCAAAAATATTAAATGATTTTTTTTTCAGAATGCACTGTAGAATTTAACTAGTAAAAAATATACATAAAATCGAGGGTCTTTATAATCTAGAGTCCACTAAATCGAGACATACCTGTATATTTTAGGTTTCTTGGGCAATCCCTTCCAGGAGTCTAAGTGAATCTTTCTCAGGATTTTAAAGGAATTCTCCTTATGGTCTAGAGAGTCCCTTTCAGGGTCCTAGCGCATACTTCTCAGGATTCTAGGTCCGTCCATCTCTGGAATCCGAACATTTTTTTAGAAACCCTCTCAGGATTCTAGATGAATTTCACTCAATAATTTGGAGGCTCCCTCTCAGGGTTCTGGGACAATCTCTTTCAGGATACTAATGGGATGTCTCACTATACTGCACGAGAATTGCTCCCAGAATTCTAGGAGAATCCCTCTCAGGGTTCTGGAAGAATCCGCCAGGGAGTTCTGGGGATATCCGTCTAAGCATTCTGGGTGAATCCCGAGGAAAAACTTCTCTCAGGACTCTGAGGCAATCCGTCAGAGGATTCAAGAAGAATCCATCTCGGGAATCTGAGGAAATCCCTCAGGACTCTGGACGAATTCCTATAAAAGATTCTGAGAGAAACCCTCTCAGAATCTTGGAATAATCACTCCCAGGATTCTAGGGGAATCCTTAATAGAATTCAGAGAGAATTCCTATTGAAAGAGTCTTTCTCTCTTTTCTAAAATAAGGTCTCTCAGGGTGCTAGTGTGATAATTTTCAGCTTTTTGAAGGAATCTCTCCCAGAATTTTAGAGAAATCTTCACAGTTATGGAAGAGTCCCTTTAAAAATGTGGAGGTATTTTCCTCAGTAGTATCATATGGGAATACCTATCAGAGTTCTTGGGAATCTCTGAATTCTAAAGGAATTAATTTCTGGATCATGGGGTATTTCCTACCAGGGTTCCCTAACATAGGTGAAATCCCTTTCAGGATTCTAAGAAATTTTTGGATGATCTGGGTTGATTCTGGAAGACCCTTACTTAGGATCCCACTCAGAACCCTTTGGAAATCTTTCCCAGCATTGTCAGGAACTCCTCTCAAACTTCTTGGAGAATCATACTCAGCATTCTCAGAATTGTGGCAAAATTCCTCTCAGAATTCTGGGGGAATATTTCTTAGGATTCTGGGGGAATTCCACACAGGATTCTAGTGGTATGCTTCTCTGGATTCTGCGTTAGATCCTTTTAAGATTCTGGGCCAATATCACAATATCACAGTATTCTGCGAGTACTCTTCTTAAGATTCTCTGAAAATTAGACTTTCTGGGGTAATCCCCGTCAGGATTCTGGGGAAATTTATTTCAAGAATCTGGGAAATTTGTCTCATGATTCTAGAGAAATCCTTGGGATTCTAGGGCTATATTTTTCAAGATTCTAGGGCACTTTCTTTCAGAAATAATAATTCTTCATCTCACGAGATCCTGGGCAGAATTCTCTAGAGAAATTTGGATTTTGGAGATTTCCTCACATAGATTTTGTGATTCCTCTTAGGGGTTCGGAATAAATCCTTCTCAGCATTCTACGAGAATCCCAGTAGAATTCTGTTTTCTGTATTCTCAAACATTGGTTTTATTTATGGCTGCTCCCAGAAATTCCTTTCAGGATTCTGGGAGAGTCTCTTCTAGTAATTAGGGAAGCATTTAAAGTATTCTAGAGGAGTCACTCTCAGAGTTCTGGGACAATCCCTTTCAGGAGTTCAGGGGAGTCTTTTCAAAGATTCGCAGGAATCTGCGGTTATTATTCTGTTTTATGTGAGAATACCTTTCGGAATTCCAGAGAATCCTTCTCAAGATGCTGGGGAAGTCCATTCTAGAAGTTTTCGTAATCCCTTTCCAAGAAGAATCCTTATCAGATTTTTTGAAAAATGCTTCTTAGGTTTCTAGATATATTTCTCTTAAGAATCTGGAAGAACCCCTCATATGATCCTTCTCGTAGAATTCTGGGGAATACCGTTCGGAATTCCGGCAGAATTATTCTCAGCAGGAGTTCTGGGAGAGTACTTAAAAGAAGACTGAAGGAATTCGTCTCAGGATTCAGGGGGAATCCTATCTCCCAGAATTCTGTGAGAGATATCTCAGGATTCTATGGCAATCCCACCCAGCATTTCGAAGGGCCTTTCCTCAGGATTCTGGAGTAATCCTTTTTAGGGTTCTAAGTTACCGTTTTCAGGATTCTGCGTCATTTCTTTTAAGTTTCTCGGGTAATTAATCTTAGAATTCCGAAAAAAAAATCTGTGAGAATCTCTCTCAGCATTCTAGATGAATTCATTTCAAGAATGCTCTTGGAATTCCTCTCAGGATTCTGAGATAATCCATCTTAGGATTCTGAAACATTTTAGGAGAATCCCAATGGGAAGCTTTTCTTAAGATTCTTAGACATTCTATCACATGATTCTGGAAGAATTCCTCTCGGAACTCTGAGACAATCCGTCTTATAGGTATGGAGTAACCTCTCTCAGAAATCTAGGAAATCTAGGAAGAATTCAGAGAGAATTCCTACCAAGATACCGGAAGAGTCTTGCTTTCTTTCCTAGATAATGTCGCTCAGGATTCTGGTGTAATCAATTCCAACAATCTGAAGAAATCTCTCTCATAATTCAAGAGGAACTCCTTTCAGAGTTCTGGTGAGTCTCTTTGAAGATTCTGGGGAAATTTCTCTCAGCAGTCTACTAGAATTTATCTCAGTACTATATGGGAATACTTTTCAAAGTTTTGGGGAATATTAGGATCTCAGGATTTTTATTTCGATTCAAAAAAATTATAAATCATGTTTTTTTTTCAGAATGCACAGTCCCAACGTTATATCCATTTTCGAAACAAAATCGTGGAATGTTGGATGTGCAATCTCAAATTTGATATTGAATTTATTTAGGCAAATAAAACATACCATGAACTTGAGCCACATGTATCAAACGAATCATTTAATAGTTTTGTAATATTTTATAATATCGAATCGATGTGAAAGCATCGATTCAAATCATTCGATTCTGCTGATCCGATTCGAATCGATTCACAAAAATCGATGTCTCAGCCAGATTTGCCCAATGCACTAGCATTGTACAAAATAAACTCACGTCACTTTTTGGCAGTAAATCTCAACCGATTTTAATGTTCGATGATTCATTCGACGCAGAATCTGGTCCCATTGTTTCCTATTGAAACTGATTCGGATTGGTCCAGCCGTTCCGGAGTTATGGCCATTTAGGAGTTCCGGACTGGTACCACAGGAAGGGGCAAGATATGAAAATGTTACAAAACCATGCAGGCGACCCATCAAACCGCGGCATTTTCGTTAACCTGATGAACGGTATGCAGAAAAATAGTTTACGACCATATCTGAACCGGTAATGTTCCGGAACCGGTTCCTGGTGTCCCGCCGGAAGTGGCCAAATATAAAAGTGAACTAAACTCATACATGCGACACATAAAAAAGCGGCTTTTTCGATAACCAGTTGAATGGTAAGCAGGAGAATAGTTTTAGGCCATATTTGTATCGGTAGTCTTCCAGAACCGGTTGCGGTTCCTGGAGTTCTGCCGGAAGTGGCCAATTAGAAGATGAATCAAACCAGGCATGCGACCCATCAAATGGCTTCTTTTTCGATAACCAAGTGAACGGTAAGCAGGAAAATAGTTTGAGACCATATCTGAACCGGTTGTGTTACAGAACCGGTTCCAGGTGTCCCGCCGGAAGTGGTCAATCAAAAAACTTAACCAAACCCATGCATGCGACACATCAAATAGCGATTTTTTCGATAAACAGATGAACGGTAAGCAGGAAAAGAGTTTCATACCATATTTGAACCGGTAGTATTACGGAACCGGTTCCGCATGTCTCGCTGAAAGTGTCCATTTAAAAAAAGTAAACCAAACCCAGGCATGCGACACATCAAATAGCGGCTTTCTCGATAACCAAATGAACGGTGAGCAGGAAACGGTTTATTTATTTAATTATGTCAACACGTTTAAATAATACACCCCAATGACACTTAATACTAACATACAATGATACATTAAAACTAACAAAGATTTTTCTAAGCCAATTATTATTAACCATACGGGAAACATGGAAGTCAAACACATTGAAACATCTATTAAAGACGCGGCACATGCTTCGCAGTGGTTCATTTTGGCCATCACCCCAAAATTCCCCACTGGGCCACTGGGTGTTTCGTGTGTTGTCCGTTGTCCAATGTTAGAAATGTTTAGTCCGTGCGGCCTCTGGCCGAAGACGGTGTAGTTATCTTAAAAAAAAACTGATGTGAATCCAGCTGAAAGCGTCTGATGATGATCGAAGTATAGTAGGTCGAAACGCGTCACGCTAAAGAAGCTGTTTCAGTTATTTGTCATTGCCATTACATCCACATAATAACATACCTGAACCGGTTGTGTTCCGGAACCGGTTCCAGGTGTCCCGCCGGAAGTGGCCAATTAAAAATGTGAACCAAACCCATGCATGCGAAACATCAAATCATCTAAAAATTTCGATAACCAGACAAATGGTCAGCAAGGAAAAAGTATCTTACCAGATTATCGGCAGCGTTGCAGAATCAGGATGGGATGCTTCGCTGAAATTACGAAGGGGAACAAAATCGATGCAAGCAGTTTATATGCATAAAAGTACAAAATCTTAGCAAAGCTGTAGCGATCTTGTCAAATCACACCATTTCAGATTCCTGAGGCGTTATTCTACAGTACAATGGATCAACGTTGTATAAGAAAATCTCATCAATCCCTTTCAACGTCCAAGATACTTCGCACAATTTTGATGCAACTGGTTGAGCCCTCGCGCTTTGTAACATGGTTGAAATTTGAATGAGTTTTATTATGGGAAAATCCACTTACTTGCACTTTTATTTGTGAAATTTTAAATGAATCTTATACCCAATGTTAATAAAATATAAGCGAAAGTGTGCAGAAAAAAATTATGTCGAATTGTCTTGTTTAAGCAATTCAAGCAAAACAATTTGGCTTAATTGTTTGGGTATTTTTTCTTTCAATACATTTATTATTTATCACCTTTCCATTAACGAGTCAACGAGCACTGTGACAAAAGAAGAAAATGAAATTTGTTCTAGTTCTAGGTGGATTAATATTTGGTTTTTTCAAGCTGATTTGCGTGAAGCGTAGGAAAAAATTACAGTAGAGTAAACGTTTTAATTCCAACTTTTCGTTGTACAGTTAAAAATCCGTACAAACTCCTTCAAAGACAACACCGGACATTTGGCTTGATCTTTGATACTTTTCTGCTTCACGGTTTTACAGCTACATTCGAAGTTTTTTTGGTGTATATTTCTAAAAAACTTCATTGAATTTTTCTCATGAAGTACTTATTTACTTGATGCATCTCCAAAGCCTTATCTATAACTGTGGAAGTGCTCAAAGAACACTTAGTGTTGAAGGATAAGCCAGGCAGTTTTACGCTATGGCCAGAAACTTGCAATCCTAAAGACAACAGACGTTGCAAACTTATCCCTATTCTGATTCGTTGTTATAAACTATTTGACGTTTGACATGGGTTCCACAGTGGGGTAAGTTGAACCAAAAATTCTAATTATAACCTTCTATGTGATTTATATTTATTTTTACTTAAGTTTTTTTTTATATCTAGCTTTCATAGGAAGATTTTTAGGCTTATTTACTGTGCCGAATTTTTGAACTTCTCAAGCAGAATACCCTCTTCGAATGAGTGTAATCAGTTTATACTTTTAGTTCAGCCCTGTTTTGCTTATCCTTTGACTGATACGCGTATTTCGACTACCACTTGTAATCTTCCTCAGTGTCAGTTATCCACTACTAATAACTGGATAACTGACACTGAGACAGATTACAACATTACAAGTGGTAGTCGAAATACGCGTATCAGTCAAAGGATAAGCAAAACAGAGCGGAATTAAAAGCTAGAAACTGATTACACTTATTTACTATATGATTCCACTTGACGTATACAAGAAAAGTATGAGTAAGTTCGCAGAATTGAAAAAAAAATCGGTTTTTGATTTGGCACCTTATTATGCAAGGAGTAGCTTTAATCGTTGGCTGAAGTATGATTTTAATTATGCTGGCTAGTGTAATGTACCATCAGAAGCGCACACGTTTGCGATATTTCGGTTAGAAATACGCACCATGCGCGCAAAGCTAGGAATCTTGAACGCCACGCAACAGATAAGCCTGTTGCTTGTATGAAAGATTAGTACATTTTTGACCGCGGACGCGCAAGCATACTCTGTTCTCAACGGGCGGTCACAATTATCGATCATATTTGTCCAAGAAGAGTAATCATGGGAACCAAAGTGATTGTGTCTCAGTTACTTCTGTTAATGTGGTATCAATTGAGCCAAGCGGCGACGATGGTTCCGGCATCACCATGCAGTGATAAGTTCTCGTACAAATTTTATCCTGGTAGTAAGCAGATAATTGGTTACATACAGCTTAGTGGTTTAAATGCAGATGTAACAAACACACTCGAGGTGAAGGTCTACGAAGGAGCTTCGAGATCAGTAAGTAGAGTGTAGTTCAAGATAATTGAATATTTAGCGATGCTCTTTTTAGGGACAGAAAACTTACCTTAATACCTACAAATCGCTCGACTCTACGTACAACGACATCAAAAACTATGGAACTGCAAAATTTTGGTTAAATTTCGCATTGCAATGCCCTATACCTGTGCTGGTTTCGATGAGTATTAACGGAAAGCTGATATGTTCCGGAACACCACGGCAAGCAGTGAGAACAATGACTCATAGTATTATTCCTCCAAAGAAAACTGCTGCACCGACCGTTGGTAGAATATTTTCTGCTCCTGCACAAACCACAGCCAAACCCATAGTTACATCTTCAGCACCGGTTGAAAAGCAAGAGTGAGTATCGAGCTGTTCCGACATACCTAAGAGTTTCTTTAAAATTCCGTTATTGATTCGATAAAAAAAATCATTTTAAAACAATGCAAATGGCAGCGCTGGAATTAGAAGTGTCATAGCAATTCACGAAAATAAAATGTCATGACATTTTTCAACATCCTATTTCTGGTGTAAATTTTCATTCATGTGTATCATTAATCCATAATTACGGTTAGTTTTAGGAATTTTATAAGCATTTCTCACTAGGAACAGATAAATTAGCCAATAACAAAATGATATTTTCATGACATTTCTCATCCCTGCTCTGGCGTTGTCCCATTTCGTAAGTTCCGCCTCGTTGCATTGTACCGCTACTGAAGTAGTAGCAGGAACTTCTACCAATCAACGAAAGTTCCACTTCATACTTGTGGCATAGTGTGCGTTAATGAAATATGCGAATGGATGGATGCTATGTAGAGTAGACGATCTTCTAGACGGATGGACGAGTTTAAATTCGCGGGGAAGGTGCTCGAAAAGATCATCCTCAATAGAATGTTGAGGTTCACTGAGGGCGAAAATGGTCTTTCGAGCAACCAGTATGGCTTCCGGAAGGGGAGGTCCACCGTAGACGCTATCTTGTCGGTTACAAAAACCGCCGAGAAAGCACTCGAGCCTAAGAGGAGGGGAATTCGCTTTTGCGCGGTAGTGACTCTGGATGTAAGGAATGCGTTTAATAGCGCCAGCTGATCTGCTATTGCCGATGCGCTCTTGCGTCTGGGGATACCGGAGTACTTGTACAAAATTCTCGAAAGCTACTTTCAGAATCGTGTACTAGTCTACGACACGGAGGTGGGTCGGAAGTGCTTTCACATAACCTCAGGAGTCCCGCAAGGTTCCATCCTGGGTCCGGTGTTATGGAATGTCATGTACGACGAGGTGTTGAGGTTAGAGTATCCAGTGGGAGTGGTGATTGTCGGATTTGCCGACGACATTACGCTCGAAGTCTACGGTGAAACGATCGAGGAGGTAAAGTTGACTACCAACCACTCGATCAAGGTTGTGGAGGCGTGGATGCGGTCCAGGAAACTGGAGCTGGCTCACCACAAGACAGAGGTGACGGTTGTTAATAACCGGAAGTCGGAGCAGCAGACGGAGATCAGTGTAGGAGAGTGCACTATCCTGTCAAAGCGCTCCGTCAAACACTTGGGCGTGATGATCGACGATAAGCTTACCTTCGGTAGCCACGTCGATTATGCCTGTAAAAGAGCCTCCACAGCTATTGCGGCACTGTCCAGACTTGGTCCAGAGGATGTGTAGGGATGAGTTTGGCTTGAACGCCGTTTCAACGGCTATCACCCATATCGTCTGGGAGCTACAGAGGAGGTGGCGCGTGGACTCGGAGAATGGCTAGTCCAGTTACAGTACAAGAGCCTGTCGGCTTCGTAGGTCATACCGGTGCCCTGCGGTCGAGATCTACCCTTACAGCGATTAAATGGCCGCGGAGAGGAAGTCCCGGTAGCGGTGCTGTCGTGGCGTCGGTCTACTGGGTTGGATCCGAGCCCGCGGTTGAAAAGGGGTCCCGGCAAGGGTCGGGGCAGGTGGAGACCCTGCTGTCAGCAACCTTCTGGTGCAGCTGATAGGGCCTGAAGGGTAGTGATACCCTTGCCTTCAGCAGGTCAGATCGGGTTGCACGTGGGCATCAGTTCTTGATGTCTGCAAAGCAGTTGGGCGCGGGCGGGGTTGACCGTGCCCGCCTTCCGAGGACAAAGGGAGTGACGAGGACCACCCGGGAAACTGGCTATGCGCTAGCATGTTACCGTGATGGACTCTTCAGAGCGAGTCATCGATGTTCGTTGCTGCTAGGCTACGCAGCTAACCTTGAGGGTGCGATGTGCACTAGCCCCTCTCTGAAGCAATACCTTCTTGGTGGTTCCGGAGAGACGTAGGGTTTGGCGACCATAGGAATGGTTTAGTGGGTACGAGGAGAGAGTAGTCCTGACTTTTACTTTTATTGTAGAAGACGGCCTCAGCCCCACACTACCCTAACCTTCCTGTTAGGGTGTCTGTTGAGCAGATTATCCCCCTATGGTTTAGAAAAAAAAATCGCGGAGAAAAGTTGGAAGACGCATTTTTTTTTCTTTCAAAATAAATTATAAATGGTGCGGATACAACAATTAGTAATTAAAACTTTCTATTTTGTTTGAACGCAAATATTTGTTCTTGAAATAACCTCCAGCGTAGTGAAATATCATCTTCATCTTCAGGATCCTGCATAAACATCACATCGGAAAAAAAATAATCTTCTGCTTCCATCATTACAGCATTTGTGGCACCTTCAGCCTATTGACTGATCTCTCCTTTAATGGCACACCATCTCGGGTGGGGCAATTTCCGTGGGCTGTACCACTTTTCCATCACAATGCGACATCCGGTCTCAAATACTTCTGTGGTGGAACAATCGTTACGGATCGCCATATCTTAACCGCGGCTCACTGCACGATAAACATGCGCCCCCAAGAAATCCTGGCCATTCCCGGGAAACACAACATCTCGAATACATTCGCCATAAATGGCGCTGTTCATGCAAACGTACAACAGATTGTGAGCCACGAAGACTACGACAGTGACAGTGAACACCTCGTAGATCAAGATGCGGATATTGCTGTCTTACGATTGGAGCAATCACTTACTTTTACGAACTTGATTAGACCAATCTGTTTGTGGCGAGACCAGAACTCACCGAGTGTTAACCGTAATCAAAAAGGTCTAGTGTCAGGCTGGGGCCTTACCGAAAACGGATATGCTAACACTTCTTCCTATTACACGAGTACCATTGTTAGTAAACAGCAGTGCAGCGATAACATGGGCGTTAGTATTCCTAACAGGGCCAGACTGTTCTGTGGCGATGGATCAGGTTCTGTCGCTTGCGAAGGTGACTCCGGTAGTGCAATGGCTGTAAAACATGACAATCGGTTTTATTTACGAGGCTTAGTATCCAAAGCGGCCTGGGATCCACTAATTGGGAAATGCGATACGACCAAATATGTAATGTACACCGATGTATCGAAGTTTATAGGTTGGATATTGCAGAAAATTGATAATGATGATGGTGATGATGGTGATGATTATAATTATGATTATGATGATGAATAAATATTAAACATGTTTTTGTTTCAAAACAACTCATTTGTTTTTGTTCTTGTTTTTTAATTTATTTTTATCAGCAACTCGTTTTATAATTATAAATTTAAAACTAGGTGCTTATGCTCTCCAGAATACTTAGAATGAGCATAAGCATGGGTATGAGTATAGATGACCGCACAACTCGTATTTGTTATTCCGTGATTGACCGGAGTAATCGAATTTGCGCAAAAAAACCATTGAATGGAGCTTTTTCACAGTTTTAGAACTCCCAACTATAATAAGGTCCATAACGGCAATGGCCACGTCCTTACGGACATCGGGGATGGGAAGGAAAGTTAGTAAGGCAAACGTTGTTATAGCGTTTGGCTCTCCCCAAACAACACACATGGTTACAGAACAGTCACGGCAGCGCATGTAAGGGTTACACATAAGTCACTGTGACATACTGCGCAATCATTTTCTACGCTTCCGTGACTGTTTTGTGACCATGTGTGTTGCTTGGGTCTGAAGCACTGCGACTTTGCAATAAACCAAAACTTTTTCTTCGTTATTTGTTTAACCTTTCCTTTACCGGAAAACCATTCTTCAGCATCTCTGTGGCAATATTTAGTTCTGTGACCCCACCCTTGGTACTTGCTTCACTGAGTCCCTGCGATTCAAAAAATCGGTCACAGACATCTCTATTCCAGATACAGTCACTCTCAAAACATACATCACACACTGTTCATCCAGCTCAGCTCGAGCTGCCTCAAACGAGCACTAAAAAAATCGTTTCCTCCCTGTTCTGAATCCTATTGCGAATACAATGCAATGGTCAACAGCAGCAGCAGTCCCCAGCAGTAAGTGCCGCGGCCAGAAATATGAGTTGTGAAACTTTATGCTTGTTGCATCCGGCTTTTCGCACAGGGAAAATGTAAATACATTAAATTCGTCACACTTTCTCCCGCTGCTGCTGACGACTGTGGATAGACGAATGAGCCATGCAGTCAGTGGCTCGTGGTCAGTCAGTGGCAGTGGAGTTACACAGTTAAAAAATGTTACATTATATCACCTGTAACAAAAGGACCCCGTAATATCGCACACATTGCTCCATCAGTTTTTAAATTTACAGCTTGCTCTCAGTATGAAGCTTGCGTTCAATATTCCATATAAGAAATTGTATAATGTTAAGTTCTGTGAGATAGAGTAGAAATTTATATGTCAAATTTGTTTACGTTGGGTGTACTTTTCAGAAATTTTTGCTGTGTAGGTTAGAATCAACGGTGAGAGCCATAGACGGTTGGTCGTCGGTTGGTCTTAGGGTATTGATTTTTACGATGATCAACTACAGTGGACCACAGGCCATGTGAAATTAGTTCTCTCGTGGTGGTACCCTAGCCTTAAAATTAAATGTCTTGTCTTTTGTCTAACGGTTCTGCGTAGTTCCCGTTCATGATTCAAACATTTGAAATATACAGAAATCCCACGGAAGTCATAAATGGAAACAAGGGCGTAGCCAGCTTTTCGGTCAGGAGGGGGTACTAAACACAGCACGATGAAATTGAGTATAAAGCTATGTTCATTTAGAATCCAGAATGACAAAATCACGTATATCTTAGGGATGGAATAACAAACATAAAAGGTGAAGCCCTCAAAACAAAGGTTATTTATTGTACCTCTCTAAAAATCTGCACAACGATGGTAAATTTTAGCAACAACCCCTTCCGCACGTTTGTTCAACAATCAGGTCGTCTATGCAGTGTCCTGAGTGCCTTGACTAGTCTGACTAGGATTCCGAAGAAAAATTGCCAAACTTTTTTTTTATTGCGAAATGAGGGGCAATTCAGTGAATTGAGAAAACGCGAAATTTGAGTTGAACGTCTCCGGCTGTCATGGCAGCTCATCAAAATAGGTGAAACTCTACATATCCCTTGTGTGCGTTTTTGAAAAGCAGCACGCGATTTTTGAGGCTGTCATCCTTGTATGAATTGGTTTTCATCATCTTGTTGCGAAAAAACCATGCCCAGAGTTCGAACTTCTTGCCAAATCTTCAAATTCAAAGCAGATTTATCAGTGAACCCAAGCTTTTTTCTTCCGAGGACACTTCTTTATGTCATGGTTAACAACATCTGTGCACGTAACACATAATAGTTTTGACGATATTAACATTTTTCGCGACTGTCGTACCTGACCACACTAAATTTTCAACGTGTTTGTGCAAGATTTTTTTCCTCCTCTTGTCTTCAATCTGAAATAAGTTTTCACTCGTTGCAAGAAAATCGATGAAATTTTCACCATTTAAAGAGGATTAGTGTATGATCAGAGTGCTGCAAAAGAATGATGATTAGGGGGCATCCATTTAGTACGTCACGCTAAAAATGGGAATTTTCAACCCCCCCTCCCCCCTTCGTACGGGGTTTTCCTATACTTAATGCATTGCTTGTCACACTTTGGAGAACCCCCCCTCCCCCCTCTAAGCGTGACGTACTTTATGGATGCCCCCTTATGTTCATTGAGAGCGCCACTAGAAAATGTGACATGATTCCGGATTCTAAGTGAACATAGCTTTATTAACATTATATTCTTAAAGCAATGTTAAATCCTTCAGCTGTCACGCTTCAATCAAAAGCTCGCCTGATCAACGTGATGCTGATGATAATGGTTTATTCACTCGTGCATTATTTTGCTCTGAAAATATTCATTAGATAATAATAATAATAATAATAATAAGAAATTATAGCTGAAATCTTATGAAAATTACGAACTTGTCTTCAATAACCTAGAATTCCCTGGTTTCTGTATGCATCCCTTTTAAATTATCTTCCAATACTATTAGCTGGAGGAATTCCTCCACAAATTTTTGAAGTAATTAAAAAAAACATCACGTTATACTGAAAAAGCTCTTGGATACATCCCTGAAGAGATGTTTGTGGGATTTCTGAAATTTCCGAAGGAACTCCTGAATTAATTTTAGAAGAGAACCTGAGAGGAATTTCTGAAGAAATCACTTAAAGAATTCGTAGAGAAATCCCTGGCAGACATCCTGGATAAATCGCTGAAGAAAAACCTGGATGAATCGCTGTTGCAATTCCTACAGGAATGCCTGGAGGAAGCCCTCTAGAATCCTTGGTGAAATTCCGGGCGAAATTCCCGGAGGAATCCCTGGAAGAATTTTTGAAAGTATAACTGGAGGAATTCCTGTATAAATTATGGGAGGAATACCTAACCAAATGTCTAATCCTAATGGTGTGTTGCTGCCTTCGTTTGCCTACGATATCGTTCGCTTTTTTCCGACGTATTTTGAAGAAAATAATATTGCAGTTGTAAGCCGTTTACCAAATATTCCGTGCTCCAACGTATTCTGGTGAAAAACATCTCGTTAGTGTAAATTTACAGCATTAAGATGCCCGCAACTAAGTCGACTAATTCTATGGACATGGTGAAGTGCAAAAAATGCGCGATATGCATATACACGGAGTTGAAGCTGTATATTGTGTGTGCCGGGCCGTGTAAACAATCATTCCACGTCGCATGCGCTGGTTTGAGTAGAGAAGATCTCCGTGCCATATCGAGAGGAATGATGTGGATGTGCAGCGACTGTGTACCTGTATTCACGGAATGGAAAACATCACTAAATAAACCACCAAGCACGGACGATTCGAGTATTCTACACACCGAAATATCCGATCTTAAGGACAGACTTGTTAGAATCCCAACATGGCCGCCACAATGGCCGACTTTGGCACCTACTCACGATTTCGAGGGCACAAATCTCAACGTAAACAAAACCAACGCATCTGATCTTCTTATTTTAAGCTTATTGCAAGTGAGCAAGAACAGAATAATAAAATGCACTGTTATGTGAAGCTTTCTTCTTGAGATTTGTGCGTTTGAAGTTTTGATGCACTGTTGAAGCGGGATGTCAAGACGTTTGTCCTTAAAACGCAAATGTCTCTGGTCGTAGATACACTGCAACGACTCGGATACATCGTCGAAAAGTGTTCATGTATGCCACTCTACTCCCGTCGAATTTGCCGAAACGATCAATGAAGCAAGTGACAGTTACATGGAGAAAACGGAGAGTGAGCAAACCGAACCGAAGGCGAATGTACCGACAGAACCGAACGATCGCTACTTTTCATTATTGCTCGCCAACATTGATAACACCGCATCTGTGAACGACATTGAAACGATGGTTTATCGCTGTTTACGCGCCCCTGTTGGAGACTGTAAGGATGTGGTCAAATTAGTATCGAATCGAGTGGACTGCAATCTTCTGGATTATATTTCCTTTAAAGTTGTGTTGAAATGGAAATGGAAAGAAGTAGCTCTTCGTTCCTCAACTTGGCCCAATGGAATCAAGTTCCGCGAATTCTGCCGCCGCCAGAGCAATGTTTGGAAGCCGTAGTGTAATTATTTGTTAAGTTGCGTTCCTTTTTTTCGATGTACAGGGGATAGACAAAATGATCGGGACAGGCAAAATTTTCACTTTTCAAAAAATGTTCAATTAGCTGTAACTTTTCGAAAAGTGCATCAAATATTCTCAAATTTTTACTGTGAGTTCTTTAACTAGTTGTGTATCAGTGGACAAAATTTGGAAAAGATCGGACATTTCTTCACGAAGTAATAAAGATTTTTGAAAAAGATAAAATTATCCGATAGCCAACTTTGAGCTGTTATATCTCCGGATTCAATGAACCGAATGCAATGAAATTTTGACCATTTAAGACTTATGTAATGAGCTATGAAAAACCATTGACTTAACTTAATATTCTTAACACGGAAGAAAATTATAACGATTAGATTATTTTTCTAATAAAACACCAAATTATCTAAAACATCAACATCGTTACAAAACTCAAGATGCAAATTATAGTGCATTTAGTTTCCCTCTAATTGACTCATATATAAATGCGTTTTGAAGGAAAGTAACAACATAGCCGCCAATAAATTGAAAAAGTAATGGGATGCATATTAAAAATAGACCGATTTACTTAAAAATCGTGAAAAAAATAAAATCGCTGTAACTTTTTCGCTTGTTAAAAATTTCAAGTTAAGTGAAATGTTTTCCAGAGTTCGTTATATAAGTCATGATTGGTCAAAATTTCATTGCAATCGGCTCGTTGAATCCGGAGATATAACAGCTCAAAGTTGGCTATCGGATAATTTTATCTTTTCCAAAAATCTTTATAACTTTGTGAAGAATTGTCCGATCTTTTCCAAATTTTGTTCACTGATACACAACTAGTTGAAGAACTTATGGTAAAAATTTGAGAATATTTGATGCACTTTTCGAAAAGTTACAGCTAGTTGAACTTTTTTTGAAAAGTGAAAATTTTGCCTGTCCCGATCATTTTGTCTATCCCCTGTAAATTATGTATTATTGTTATTAACTGTTATGCAGTGCTGTTTAATTGCAAAATGATGTTTGGTTTGTGTGCGTTGCGTAGTATGATAAGTTTGTCCTTCAGTGTAATTATCTAGGTATAGTAAAACAGTCTGTACAACTTTTTAAGTTGAAGATGGTAAACAAATAAATAAATAAATAAAGAAAGAAATTCCTGAAAAGATCTCATGAGGAAATCCTACATAAATTTCTGGAGGATTCCTTGGAGATTCTTGATGAAATTTCAGAAGGGATTCCTGGAGGAATCCTTGAAGCAGTTCCTGGGAAAGTCTCTAGCGAGAATCCTGGAGGAATGCCTGGAAAAACTTCTGAACAAATTCCGGGCGTAATTCCTGGAGGAATACTAGGATAAGACTCAGCCGGAATTCATGGAGAAATTTCTCAGATGAATTCTTGGAGCAATCCCATTAAGAATTCCTGGAGAAATCTCCAGATGAATTCTGGAAGAAATTGCTGAAGAAATTTCTAAAAAAAAGCCCTCGACAAATTCCAGGATAATTTCGTGGAAGAACCCTTGGAGGAGTTTCTGGAGGAATCCCTGGAAGAATCCCATTAGGAATCTCTGGGAATATATCTGAAGATATTCGTGGGGGAATCCCTGGAGGAATCGCTGAAGAAAATCCTGAAGGAATCCCTGAAAAAACTCTGAAAGTATTCCTGGAGAATTTCCTGGAAGAATCTCTGAAGAAATCCCTAGAGGATTTCCTGGAGAAATTCCTGAAGGAATTGCTGATATAATTTCTGAAGGATGTCCAAGGAAGCAATTCCTGGAGGAAATCCTGGAGAAGTTTCAGGAGAAATTCTTGGATAAAATTTTGGAGGAATGCATGGAGGAATTCCTAAAGGTATTCCTGTGGGAATTGCTTGAGGAATCTCTAGAGGAAATCTTGAAAGAATTACTGGATAAATTTCTAGAGGAATCTCCAGAGGAGTTCTGGGAGATTGTTATTACTAGTATTTTTCTATTTCTGAAAAAATCCCGTGAGAAATCAATCAAACAATTCCTGAAAGAATTCCTGGGGGAATCCTTGAATAAATTTGTGGAGAAATCTCTGTAGGAATTCCTGGGGGAGTACCTGGAGAAATCCCTGGAAAATTCCTGAAGGTATTCTTGGAGAATTTCCAGAAAGAATTTCCGAAGGTATTCCTGGAGGAATCTTTGAAGGATTTCCTGGACGAATCCCTGGGAAAATTCTAGAGAAATTCCTGGAGGAATCCCTGAAGCTATTCCTGATGGAACCTCAGGAGAAATTGCTGACATAATTTCTAAAACATGTCCAGGAGCAATTTCTGGAGAAATATTTGAAGGAATTCCTGAAAAAAAAAACCTGGAGAAATTCCTTGATAAAATCCAGGAGGAATGCCTGGGGGAACTCCTAGAGCTATTCCTGTGGGAATTGCTGGAGGAATACATGATGGATTTCATGGTGGAATATCTAAAGGAATTACTGGATGAATTTCTAGAGGAATCTCCAGAGGAATTTCTTAAAAGTATTCCAGAAGGTATTCCTCGAGAATTTCTTTAAATATTTTTCTGGAGGAATCCCTAGAAAAATCCCTGGAAAAATTCTTGAAGAAAACTCTGGAGGAATACCCGAAGAAATTTATAAACGAATTTCAGGAGAAATTCCTGGAGGAATCCCTGAAAAATTCCTGAGGATATTTTTGGAGAATTTCCAGAAAGAATTTCTGAAAAAAATCCCAAAAAAAAATCTCAGGAAAATCATGGAGAAATTTCTGACATAATTTCTGAATGGTGTCCAGGAGTAATTCCTGGATAAATTCCTAGAAAAAATGCTGGAGGAATTCCTGAAGAAATTCTTGGGGAAATTCCTCGAGAATTTCCCGGGGGAGTTCCTGGAGAAATTCCTGAATAAAGTCTGGTGGAGGAATGTCTGGAGGAATTCATGGAGGTTTACTTTTTGGAATTGTTGGAGGAATCCTTGAAGGAATTCCTGGAGGAATTATTACAACAATTACAGTGGCGTTTCGGTTTTATCACTAGTCGTTTTAATCACTACTCGCCTAAATTCACGGTTTTCTGTTCGATTATATCACGATTTTCATTTTGTTTTTATTACACTTGTTTTAAAACATTCCGAAATCAATTCAATTCTGCATTGTCCAATACACCAAAACAGTTAAAAAATATAAGCTACGACTTATACATTTTGCAGCTGAACGATTTTGGATAAAAATTTACATTTATTTCTCGTTTCGCTAAATTCACGGTTTCGTTTATATCACGGTAAAAATTTTTTTGACCGTGATAAAACCGAAAAATCACTGTACTGAATAAATTTCTGGGGGAATCTCAAGAGGAACCCTGGGAGTAATTTCTGAAAAAAAACCCCTTGTAAATTCCTGGAAGAGTTTCTAGAGAAATTTGTAGCTGAATTCCAGGGAAATCCTCGAAGGAATTTCTGAAGGAATCCTGGGGAATCATTGGAGAAATTCGTGGGGAAATCCCTGGAAAAGTCACCAAAGATGTTTCTGGAGCTACTTTTAGTGGAATCCCTGGAGGAATCCTTGCTGCAATTCCAGGAGGAAGATCTGGAAGAATTCTTGGAGGACTTCTTGGAGGAATTCCTGGAGAAAATCTAAAAAATATTCCTAGAGAAAATCCTGGAAGAATTTCTGAAGAAATTCCTGGAGAAATTCCTGGATGAACTGCTGCCATAATTTATGAGGGAATTCCTTGATTAATTCCTGGAGGAATGTCTACGTAGATTTCTGGAGGAATCCCAAAAGGAATTCCTGAAGCAATCCCAGGAGTCCCTGAAGCAATCTGGTGGAGTTCCTGGAAGAATCGCTGGAAAAAATCCTAGAGAAATCTCTGCAAGAATCCAAGGAAGAATCCCTGGAAAATTTCTCGGAAGAATGTCTAGGAGAATTCCTGATGGAATTCTTGGATGATGTAATTAATGGATAATTCTTTGGAGAAATTCTTGTACGAGTTTCTGGAAAAAATCCTTGAAGAAATCCCTTAAAGAATCCCTGGATAAATTTCTGAAGGAATTCCAGGTGGAATTCTAGGAACAATCCCGGAAGCAATTTCTGGAGGAATCTCTGGAGAAATGCTTGGAGGAATTCATAAAGGAATGCATTGAGGAAACCTTGGAGGATTTCTTGGAGGAATCTCTGAAAAAAAAATTAGGAATTCTTGGAGAAATCCATGGAGGATATCCTAGAGGCACGCCTGTAGGAATTCCTGAAGGAATCTCCAGAGGAACTACTGGAGGAATTTCTTGATGAATTCCTGGAGGAATTTTTAGAGAAATTCCTGCAGGAATTCCCAGAGGAATCACTGGAAAAACTACTAGAGGAATTCCTAAAAACTCGTGGAAAAATTTCTTAAGTGATTCTTAGAAGGATACCAGGAATAAATCCTGGAGAAATTGCAGATGAAATTTTTGGAGAAATTTTGGAGTAATCCTTAGAAGAGTTCCTGAAGAAACTCCAGAAGAAACCCCGGAAGCAATTTCAGGAGGAATTAGTAAGGAAATCCCTAAACAGTTCCTGGAGGAAGTTCTGAATTAATTCCTGGAGGAAATCCTTAAAAAATACAAGGAGGAATTCCTGAAGAAATTTTAAGAAGAGTTCCTGGGAGAATCTTTGGAGGAATTTTTAAAATATGTTGTTCCAGAAAGAATCACAAAAGGAATTCCCAAGTTAAGCCCTTCAGATTTTCTTGGAGGAATCCCGTGAGGATATCCTAAAGAAATGCCTGAAGGGATTAACGAAGGAGTTTCTAGAAATACTCCTGGAGAAATATCTAGAAGAATTCCTGGAGGAATCTCTAGAGGAATTTTTGAATGAATTCCTGGATGAATTTTTAGGAAAATCCATGCTGCAATTCCCAGCGGAATAATTTCTAGAGGAATCTCTGAAGAAATTCGTGGAACAATCACTTGAAAAATTCCTGGAGAAATCCCAGAAAGAGTTCCTGAAGAAATTGCAGATGGAATCTTTAGAGAAATCCTGAAGGAAGTCTAAGAAGAGTGCGTGGAGGAACTCCTTGAGGAATCCCTGAAGCAGTTCCTAAAGAAATCCCAGCAGGTGTTTCTGAATCCCGGAAGCAGTCCCATGAGGAATTGCTTAGGAAATCCCAGGAAAGCTTACTTAACAAATTCCTGGAACAATTTCTGTAGGAAAAATATATGAAGGAATCCAGGTCTGCAATAATGTTTGGATGAATTATTGTTGGAATCTTCGGATGGACTCCAAAAACAATGTTTCAAGGAACTCCTGGATTAATTTTTAGGTAATCTCTGCTAAAATTTCCTGTAAGGGTTTTTGGAAGATATTGCTGCTAAAATACTTTGAATTACTACAAATTGAATTACTGGAGCAATCTCTAGTGGAATTCTTGAACGAATATATGGAGAAATCTCTGAAGAAATCTCTGAAAAAATACTTGAAGAAATACATAAAAGGGTTTATTTTGACATTCCTTTGGGAATCCCTGGAGAAATTACTGGAGGAATCCTCAAAAAAGCACTGGAACAATCACTGGAGCAACCTCTAAAGATATCACAGGAGAAATTCCCGGTGGAATGTTTGGTCCCATAGAGGAATTCTTGAAAAAATCTCTGGAGCAATCCATGATGGAATCACTAATGGAACCTATGAAAAAATCCTAGAGGAATTCGTCGATGCATCCTTGCAGAAGTATCTGTAAAAAAAATTCTGAAGGAATCGTGAGAGGAATTCTTGAAGCGTTTCTTGGAACAAACCCTAAAAAAACTATCTGAACCCTGCAAGATGCCCATGGAAGAATTCACGCATGCTCAGAAAACCGTTCTGATAAACATGAACAAACAAACGTAAATATGAGAACAAGCAAATATACACTACCCGTCATAAGTACGGACTCACAAAAAGTATTGCAACAATATTGCATCACCCTGAGTCACCTCGATATCTCCAAAACCTGAGGACTTACAAAGATGCTGTCTTCAGGAAAGTTATTCAATAGACCAAAAGCAACAATTTTTCTGAAGACGACATTTCCGTAGGTGTGCTGGTTTTAAAGATATCGAGGTGAGTCAGGGTGGTGCAATATTGTTGCAATACTTTTTGTGAGTCCGTACTTATGACGGGTAGTGTACACCGTGAACTGGAACTAGTTCCAGCTGTCAATATGGGTGTTCTAGAAAACGTGAAATCTAGTTCACGGTGTACATTTCTTATTGTTGTTATCGTTGCTATGCATAGTTCCCGTTTGTTCCCGTTGCCGTGACTGAGAGTTCACGTATATCGGAACGGATTTTTTTGCGTGCGGTAGAGAAACACCTGGAGAAGTCCCTTGAGGGATTTCTGAAAGAATCCCTGGAGAAGTTCTTGAATAAATGCCTAAAGGAATTTCTGCAGGAAGAATTCGTAAAGAAATCCCAGGTATTTTTCTCTTAGCATGACGTTTGTTTGAATTGAATACTAGTGAAAACTCGTGTAGTAGTGACACATAACTGAACTCTGTAGCAGCATATGTTCTACAAAGTTCTTCTTTTTTCCTACCGTAACCGGTTACAGCATATCTGGAAAAATTTGGCATGCTGTTTTTGTATTCCATGTATAAACTTCACAAAATTTAGTCATTCAACCAAGCTTATTTTTTTGGTAAAATTGTATGATAACATCACCACTTCAATCTTATTATACAATTTGGAGAAATTCTTGACGAAATTTCCTGGGGTTCTCGAGTAAAAATGGTTTGATCATTGTGGATAAAACCCTAATTATTAGAATAGTTGATTTTTTTTTAAATATTTTTTTCTGGAACTCTGAATTATTGATGATCTTTGAGTTGGCTTGAATTTAAAAAATCTGGTGGCCAGGGGGACACGGCTCCATCCCTGCCCCCCTATGGATACGCTCATGGCGCGATCCGATTCCGAAGGAGGTTGAGATCATATGCTACTCAGTCCACTCAGGAACAGACACCAAATGAACTAACGATATCGTCGAAAGACGACATCGAAAGACAACCACGTCGCGACGGCTTGATTCCGCGAACATATCGAGACGATGCTACGCTGATGTCATGACGGCTGAAACCCGCAGATGAAATTCAAATTTGTATTTCGAAGGACGGTGAGGCCAGGCCAGTGGAATAAAACCTGATTTTGAAACTTTTCAACACACCCTCCAGCAAAGTTTCTGTATTTTCAACACATCGATTTTATAGTGTACTGTGTGAACAATTTAAAAATAATCATTTGAAGGTGCTCACTGATACAACAATTTCTATCGAAATGTGTTTCCATCTGGTCATGCAGTAGACTGGATATTTTAACCCTGGTAGAATGTTGTGGTCAATATGATCCAGACAGACTTGCTGAGCGTGCACTACGCTATCGTGGTGCACCTAGCTTAACATGCTAGGAGGGTTAAATCTCGGCAACAATAAGCGCTCCTGAATATCCCGAATTGCACGTGTCTTTGATATTTAAGAATTGTGAATATCACGTCCCCTCCCAGCGAGAATAGTAATCTGCCGATGTGTTTTGATATTGAATATTGATCCTGGGAAAATGTTAATTTGCACGGTTTAATTTTGCTGCCTAGTGTAATATATAATCAGAAACGTGTTAGTTGGCTGAAATATAAACAACACATGAAAAAGTGCTGCTAATTTTCTATGAAAAATAATAAAAATTGCTCATGAAAAAATCATTTCTAAAATAAACAATATTGAACATCACTGTAGGGTTCTCGTCCGGGAGGACACTCGCCATGGTCAACTCCAGTAATCTCACGCCTTGATCACTTCCTCTGATCTGCCTATTACCGGTGCTGCTTCCAATCCAACCCCGTTCCTTACTCCGCTCTCTGGCATCTGTCCCCCTTCAGCTCCTTGCTGATCATTCCTATAAACAAATAAAAATAACTGGATTTTGAGCAATTAAAATCAACAATTGAAATAACTACATATGGGTCATTCCATATGAAGTGACCGAGAAAATGTGAAAACTTGCAATCGACCATCACGGGTTTGAACCAAATTTGGATGAAACATTTGTTTAGATGGAAAAAGGAAAAATCCAAATTTTGGTGCGGGAATCCAGGGAATCCAGAAAAAATATTATTTTTTTGATACAGTGTTGCCAGATATCATATTTTTCAGTTTCAAAACTAAAAATCGATTTTTTTCAAAATACGTATACATTGATTTTAAAAATTTTGATTCCATCGTGTTTATCAGACGTTTTTCGATCGAAAAAGCTTAACTCCCCAAGGTAATTTGCGTCGTTCCTGAGATACAGCGTTTTCAAGAAAAGATACTCATTTTCATATAAAATATGATATAATATCAGGTGCATTTTATAAATTTCGTAAAAATAACATTATTCAATGCCATATAAAGATGTTTTGTGCTAATTTGAACTAAGGTCTGTATCCGCAATAATCCGGACACAGAAACACGGCTGTAACTCTGCAATGGATCGATAAAATTGGCCAAAATTTTCAATGGAAACTCTTTGGTGTATGTTTATTATTTGAGCAAAATTTGATGAAGATCGGTGCGATACTTTTTGTTGTAGCAATGTAAAAGTAAAACGTGCGCAAATGAATGTTGTACAGCACCTGGTTTAGCATGTCAGCGCTGTAACTTTTGAAATTGGCAAAGGAAATGGCTGAAACTTTGAGCACAAACTTTTCAATATACATCTACTGTATCGACAAAATTTCAAAAAATCGATGCACTATCAACAATTTTATAGTCAAAACACGTATTGGTAACCATGGTTTTAGCCCTTTCGACGGCAATTAGTGAGCACCTCTTATTGTTTCGATTGTACTGTTGAAAATACTATTCCAATAATCATGAAATTTTACGGACATAATATATACATGATTAACTAACTTCTGTGAAAATTTCATAAAAATTGGCAGAGGTATTCGATAGTTATGAATGAGCATATTTAGCATATGAAAAATACGGAAAATATTCGCAAATACTCACCCACATCAGCAGTGATAGCTTTCCAACCAGTTGATTAAAATTGATGAAATTTTGCAAGAAAGAGTATGAATGTATATCATAACTGCTCACGAAATTTCATCATTATCCTAACTATACTTTGGACTGCAGTGGAAAAGAACCATCAGTCATGCAGATGAAAATTGGTCATGATTGTACAAAATGCTTGAATGTACCGCTTTTTGTTTTTGAGCTACAATTAAAAGTATCGCACCGTTCTTCATCAAATTTTGCTCAAATAATAAACATACACCAAAGAGTTTCCAGCGAAAATTTTGGCCAATTTTATCGATCCATTGCAGAGTTACAGCCGTGTTTCTGTGTCCGGATTATTGCGGATACAGACCTTATATCAAGTATAATAAGGATTAAAAAAATGTGACAGTGTTGCCAGTTCATCAATTATGAGTCTATCGTAATGGACTAGCATAACCTGTTGAACTAAAAAAATGTAACTATTGACATCATCAATTCTAAACAAATTTCATATATTTTAACATTATCTGAACGGAAGTGCTGAATGGCATTCGATGTTGTTGTACGCTAGATTTGCCTTTGTTCTATCATACAATTTTGAAAACATTGATGTAAATATTAAGAACACCGAGAAATAAAGCAATGAGTGAAATCATGAGCCAACTCATGCATAATTTTTTCGGCGGTGGGTTTGGCGAGTCAAGAATCGCGCGTGAAATAACTCAACCATGAGATTTGAGAATTTGAGTTTTTACCAACACTGCCTGAAAATATGGAATATGATAAAATATGAAGTATGATATCCTTTGGAATAAGATAATATTAGATACTACGCATCGTCGCGCAACTGGTAGCCCTGACTTCAGTATGTTCATTTATATTCAAAGGTTCAACTTCTTATAAAAATCCCTGTAAAAATATCTTTTGATTGATTTTTACGGCAGTGTTGCCAAGTATGCTAGTATTTCGCGGAAATGCAAACAATAGGTGCGGGGATGCTTAGTATTGCGTTTACTCTTACTGTGAATGCATCACCCCTATGAGGGGATCGCAGAATAATAGATCATGTCCTTTATTGTCCCGGGCAGAGAAGTGAAGAAACAGTGTTGAGTATTGTGTTGTCTATTGATGTGATTGCATATGGTATGAGTTTTTGTTTGTTCTTCGTGGCAAAGAATGAACTAAAATTTCTGAGTGACATGGATTAGTGGCGTTTGCTCCCTAGAGGGGTGATAACTACTTTTATTAGGCTTTTTTTTTGCATGGAAAAGAGATCGGTTGTACGCGAAGGTTAATTCAGACAAATCAAATCGATTGTTCGACCAATTATAGGCGACTTCCAGATCGACAATGTATCGTATCATATTAAGGATCGGTATATTCGCCTCACTCCATTCATATTCACTCCTCTTTGCTGAATCGAATCGAGAAAGATGCAACAAACGGATTGTCGTGATCAAGCACGCAACCCCATCACCAGTAAGAAGCCGAGCGCAAGTTGCTTGACATGGATATTCGTTGCCGTTCGTCGCAGTTTTGATCGCAAGCGAATGAATGAATGGCGAATGTTGAAGAATGCTGGTGAGTGATCGAAGTGGCTGCTGTCGTCGCTGACAAGCAAACACACAAACCAAAGCGAAAATCGTTCGCTGCGACCAATCATGGAGTAGCAATCATGAATTGTGTTGCCATTTATGCTCATACTCATGCAGTGTTGCCAAATATGCTCGATATGTATAAAAAACAGAAATCATTTGTTTTTATATGGTGATATCTATTTACGTTTTACGAAAGCTTTCGTGTAAATGAGATGTTTACAATAAAAATGACATGTGTGGCAACACTTCCATCTACAATATTGCTGAAATGAATAAAATGACAATTGAAATGAATTTCTCAATAGATACATTTTATATTTTATTAATTTATCCTTATCTTTTTCAATAAACCTATTTTTTATTTAACAATAACTGTCAATTATCGTCATTTTGTCAGATAGGACCATAATCAAGAAAACACAGACAAACAGACGTAACATTGGCGAAATTTCGATCGACCACGGTTTTAACGATTTTTTTAAACCTTCATAGTTGCAGCTTTCACAACCAGAGGTGCGTGCATCGTTTTCCTAAGCGTTTGACGTTTCACACTAGTGCCTTCTGTTGACGATATTGCACAATGCAGTGTATCGTGAATCATTTCCACCAGTTGATGGTAGTGTGAACTAGGCGATGGATTTTCACGAAAATTATACTAGGTGTTACGTCTGTTTGTCTGTGAAGAAAAGGTCACCAATAAGGTCGTTAGAGAAGATGTGTATTGTTTTTATCTTGCTCACACATCTTGCAACACACATGGTGCGCTTTTTCAGAATAACCTGTACATTGTCAAAGGTTAGGTTTCATGGTATAATAAAAAATGTAAACTGGCAACACTGTCACAATTTCCCTGAACGATTTCCTTCAAAAAACCGAAGGTCAAAAATGTGTATGTGCAATCGTTTCAATGATAAAAATAAAAGAAAGAGAGGATAATTTTCATATCGGCCAAAACGAGGGGTGCTGCCACGGGCCGAGGGGTGATCCGATCGGCACCAAAATTTGGATTTTTTTCTTTTTCCATCTAAACAAATGATTCAGCCAACTTTGGTTCAAATCCGTGATGGTCGATTGCAAGCGGTCGGTCACTTGGCGCGGAATGACCCATATATTTTTCTCACAAACAATGTTGGAATTCTCCATAAATTAATACGACTTTTCGATAATATACTAGAAAATTCATAAAAAATACATATATTTCAATATGTGATATGAGTTTTCCAATTCATTAGAACAAAATAGGATTAGTCCATGGGAAATTCTTCGGCGGGAAAATATACTTTTCTTTATTGCATTTACAACGATTTTTATTGCTTGAAATTCATTATTTATGTTAAATTTTGATTCATTAGGCACTTTTTGATGTGTTTATGGAACTTTTGTTCCACCTCAAAGTCTTCATTATTTTAATTTATAATGGTACATTTGGTTGGCTACCACGCTAGTTTGAGATTTCGGTTTGCAATACAAGCTGGGAATCCCGAACGCCACGCACAGATATTCAAGATTAGTAAATTTTTGATCACCACCGAGAGCGCATATTCTGTTTCTAACTGTGGGTACGAAATTTGATCAGATTCATATAAAAAAGATTTTAATGGTACAGTTCTGGTAATAATGTCAACCAAAGTGTTTCTGTGTCAGTTACTTTTGTTAATGTGGTATCAATTGAGCCAATGAATCAGTGTCCCGGCGTCACCATGCAAAAATCTATTCTCATACCGGGTTCATCCTAGTAATGAGCAGATTATTGGTTTCATACAGCTAACTGGTTTAAACCCAAATGAAAATGTTCATCTCGAGGTAAAGGTCTCAATAAGAGCTTGGTTGACGAAAGTAAGTAGAGCGTATACTTAGTCGAATTGAATGAAGTGATTTATTCTACGTTCTTTTCAGGAACAGAAATTTAAACTCCTTCTGTACAAATCACTGGACTCTACGTACAGCGACATCGTTAATCGTGGAACTGCAGCATATTGGATATATTTCCCTGTGCAATCTCCCCTCCCTCTGCTGGTATCAATAAAACTTAACGGAAACCAAATATGTTCCGGGCCTCCTGCGCAAAAAACAGTAACAACTTCAACGATGACTAATACTTTTACTAATCCAAGGTCTGGTGCGTCGTATAATACTAAATCTCAGACTACAAAGAAAATTACCTTAGTTGATACGGTGAGTGAAACATTGCATATTTAACACGGCGAAGCATAGAAAATCAATTTTAAAATATTAAAAAAAAATAAATAAAATAAAATGCTGTTCAATGTAAAACTAGGTGGTATACGTAAAAAAACTATATTTTTTATAGAATCAGTAAGGGTATGCGGTATGGGATTTTTTCAAAGCGATACGAAACGAAACGGTATGTGAACTTTTTGATGCGATGCGGTACGAAACGAAACGAAATTCAAAAATGTTTCGTGAGATCGATACGAAATCTGAATTTACTCGGTATTTTTCGAAACGAAACGAAATTTTCGTAAAAATTCCGCGGAATTTTGCCGTTTTATCAATTTTGTGCAAATTTGCATTTTTCCCTACCGCTGGCGTGAATTGTGTTTCTCTTAAGACTCTCATTTGCCACAGTTAGGTGTTAGAACATTTGGGGAGGGGGACCAGTTTACTTGAAACTTTGTACGTGACTAGATATTGTACACATCTCACTGCGTACGAACAATCAAGTAAATTGGTGCAAAGTTGACTGTGCTGGCACGCAAAGTGTCCTTAATAGGTCCTCCTGCCCAAATTGTCCCAGATACAATTTTTAACCACAGATATTGAAATTTTCACAAATAACATTAATAATCTAACATTTTTTCCCTCTTTCTAAATTTCAAGTTGAAATAAACAATAACAATAACAATTAATAACCTAACAAGATTGCTCCAACGACTTAATAAATACGTTGCATCATTGCGATGATGTTATAATATTCTCAAACTACAAACGAGCCACCATCTTCAAACCCAACGGTACCTCTACTAGAGATGTAGTGCAAAGAAATCTATTGCTTCACTAAGCGTAATTAAGAAAAAACCGCTACGTGTCACTTAATATCCAAATATCCAATGTTCAGTAGTTCAGACACCGATAGTCCTATAGCACCCCAAACGAAAAATGGCTAGCCAGAATTATCCTCTGAAGGAGACTCTAATACGAGTCGAAATGTTGGAAAAATCTAAAATTTTCGTTTTAAACCCCCAAACCTGCAGCACCGGAATCGAAAGCTCTATACGATGTTCTAAGGCCGTTTGTTTATCATAATTCTGAAGCATATGATAAGAAACATAAACCAGATGTTTACCATCAAGTTCTGTGGATAGCGTAACTTCTGGAGAGAGCTTGAAATCTAAAATCTTAATAAAAGTTGATAGATGCTTGAATTTCTAAGAAAATACCTAGTAACCAGTGTGTGTTCAATCTTCAGGTCTTTTGATTCGGAACGTTAGATCTCAAAATCAGGAGCTATCCATTAAGTACGTCGCGGTCCTAAATGGGAGGGGGGGGGGGTTTGTGAAAGTATGACAAGCAATGTATTAGGTATAGGAAAAACCCGTACGAAGGGGGGAGGGGGGTCTGAAATTCCCAATTTTACCGTGACGTACTTAATGGATGCTCCCAGGAGGTATTTTGCCGGTTGGCAAGTCTCGTTGGATAAATGTACGGCTAGTGCTGAAAAAAAATACTTTTTGCAACTCTTTACATAAATAACTATAAGAATATCGCTACGAACTCCTAAATTAACTCTCAAAAAATTCTTCGCAGAAAAATAAATTGTAAACACAATTAAATTCAAGTCCAAATCAACCAATTTTTCAGTTTACTATAGCGACAAACTGGTTTCTAGTTTAAACTGAACTGTTTCTATTGTTTGATAATACAAATATTTCCATTTGTCGAAATTTTTGACAGTTTGTTAAAACAAACAGAGATATGGTATTTTCAACATGAAATAATTAATTGATTCAAACGACTGCACTTTTGCCACTAACAAATCCGGAATGTGATTGTGTTGGTGACGGCAGCAACTGTGGCAGCTCGGAAATCTATTTTTAGACCGTCGGTAAGCGGATGGGTAGGAGAACGACTAAAAAAATACAAAAAAGGCGAAACCGATCAACTTTTTGTGAATGCTGTCGTGAGTACCTGCGCGTTATCCATCACGGCCAAAGCTGCACTTGGAAGTTGGCGTGATGGATTTGCTGCACCTTCTTCGTTGTGGGGATGTTGGGGTAAGCATTTTATAGATGTGTGAGTGCATTCGGACCATGTTTATGGTTTTTATTTTGTTGAAACAAATGAAATTTTTGACATTATATGAAATGATGGTAATCGGTTTTAATCGATAAACTCTAAATGAAAACAATCAAATATAACTTTGGAATAAGTAAATTCTCAGTTTGAAAATCAACCATGCGTTTTATTGTTTTAAACAAGCGCCATTTTTCTGCGTGTAGAATTCCTTTAAAAAGGGAAAATAATGTACTGAACGGAAATTATTTTAGTGATTCCATTTGAGGTTCATTCCTCACTTTAATGGTGAATCCCTTTCAAGAGTTCCAGTGGAAATTAAAACTATTTAAAAAAAGTTTATCTAGAAACCACAGAGAAACAGACGCAACTCTTTGAACAAATTCAATTGAAAAACATTACCGCCCAATGCTAAACGTATTGCGCTTGGCCGGGCCATCACTAGGTGGCGGTAGTGAGCAAACGTCAAACAGGAGCAAAACCGACACCAGCGCAGTGAGTGGTCAATCGACCTACTACCGAAAATTTGAATCAACCATTTAAAAGGTGATCGATGGGAAGCGAGCGGAGTGTGACGTCTGTTTCTCTGTGCACAAACTTTTCCATGGAACAAACCGAATGTGTCTTAATCGATTTCTGTTGGGATTTCCAATATTTTTTTATACTCTCAGGAGATAGAGCTTCCATCTTTTCTACAAACTTTTGCTAGTACATCCCACATAATATATCATCTAATCCTGTGATTCTCCATTACTCTGCTAAAACTTCTTATCGTGAATCTAAAGTCTAGTTTTTTTACATTTTTTTACATTTGATTCCATCAGGAAATTTAAACAAAATATTATTTATGGTACCGCATTAAAAGCATCCTGAAAAAATGTCTTAATGGTAGGTCCTAGATAAGAGGTATATTCGAGATTTGTTTTGTCTTTATTATAGAAATTTCAGCCTGGCACTGGTTTGTTTCTCGATATTCGAAATGATTTTATAACAACTTTCAGTAACTTGAGATTAGCAAGATCTCCGATAGATGATATCGGTAACAAATTTTGAAAACGACGTATAATCAATGGTGTAGCATTGATTATACGTCGTTTTCAAAATTTGTTACTGATATGGACATTTACGATATGAACTTGTTTTCGAAATTTCTTAGACATTCCGCGGAATTCCGTTAAATTTCGTCAAATTATATTTTTTTAAGGCGAAATTTTTAGAATTTGGCGAAACGAAACGAAATTCAAAATCATAAATTTCGCCTAGTAGAATTCCGTGGAATTCCGCGGAATTTCGTTTCGAGGTGTATTTGGCGAAACATTTCGGTATACCGCATACCCTTAAGAATCAGTACTAATGCGGGAAAAAAATAAAAATAAAATTTTATGCCAACCGGTTTTATTTAACTGAATGTTGTTTCAAGCATTCAAAAAGCATTAAAAAATTGACTTCCCATGCGTCCCCATAAACATCGGTGCTTCACTCACAGGGTAAACCTTTTTTTTTCAGGCGGCAGCAGTGAACTATCCTACACGCAAGCTTTCTACTACCGTACATACTACTTCAAGACCCGACATTACATTTTCACCACCACCGGTTTACTCTTTCGAGAGGCTTGCAGTAACCAATCCTACAACCACATTGTCGACTACTCTACATACCACTGCAAAACCAGTCACTACATCTTCACCGCCGACAAAGAAGCAAGAGTAAGTATTTAATAAACAAATAGAGCTATTACAATACTAAAGTTTTGTTCCACTGTGCCATAAGGCACTACTGACTTATCTGGAAAGGTACAGAATTTTTTTAATGTTTTTCAAATTGTGTACGGTACACTGCCCATGTTCGCATAGTCGACGTAATCACCATTGCCATTGGCTTACATGGTCATTTTCACAAAATTGGCCATAACTTAGTAACGAAAAAAAAGTGCATTCCAAAAATTTCAGCGATTAAGGCAAAAATATTTTTTCGAAAATTTTCAACTATGCCCAGGCCCGGATTTAAGGGGGGGCAAAGGGGGCAAGTGCCCTGGGCCCCCCGATTAGAGGGGCCCCCCAAGAATCCATAAGCACTATATCAGGGTGTCTACTCATAACTCAAAATTAAATTCCCTGAGTTTTCCAGGTTTTTCCAGATGAAATTTTAAAAGTTTATAATTCAAAAAATAACCCAAATTTTCTAAAAATAATATAAAGAATGACTTAGGGTATCAGCAGGTTGGTTCTCTTCGTCATGAGGGATTTATGTCGGCCAAATTGCCTGAAACTTGATCATGTTCAGCTTGGTTGGGAAGGATTTGATGCCAACTCTGAGTTCAGCAGCTGAAACCTAGGTTTAAAAAAAAAACCATGACAAAGAGAACAAAACTGCCGAAAATACGTAAGTTCCCATGCTCCTCAAAAATATTTCAAGATTTCTGAGCGAAATTCCTGGAACTTCTTACAAAGTAACTTCCTGGCTTTCCGCAAGATTCTTTCACGAGATATCTGTTTGAGTACGTCCCGATATTACTTTAAAAAGCTCTCCGATATACTTCCAGAGATTCTCGCTGGATTCCTCCTGAAGATCCATCCAAAACTATTCAAAGTTTCTTCAAGAATGTCATTGGTTGAGCCTCGTTGCCATGCGGTTAGAGTCCGGATGGACGAGGGTTCGATTCCCACTCCGAGAGATTAAATTCTTCACGAGAATAGCTTCTTATCCGTAGCCACTCCGTATTACGTATCGTTCAATCGGTACAGCCGACGGCTGAAGCCAGTGTCCGTGTCTATTTTAATGGTTTTCCGGGATAGCTATCCAATTTATATCGGGATTTTTTACTGATAGTTTTCAGATATTTCTCTTGTTTTCCTCGCGGAACTTCGTCCGTAGCTACTTTCAGGATTCCATGAGGTATTCAGAATTCCTGCTTGGATGTCCTTAATATTTCTTCTCAGGATTACTATTACTTATAGAACTTTTTTCGAGATGTCTCATTCTATCTCCGGTTTCTCCTGAAGTTCCTGTCGAGATTTCTTCAATAACACTTCCTATAAGTTATTTTGTAAGTTATCTCAGCAGACATTCTGAGGAAACCCCGTAGAAGAATCCCTGCAATAATTTTCGGATGAATCTCTGAAGGAGTATCCAAAATCTCGGGATAATTCCTGGTAAAGATTCCTGGAAGAAATTTGGGAATAATGCAGAGAATATCTGTAAAAAAAATCTCAGGTTGATCACTGCCACAAATCTGGTACAACTACAAGGAACAGCCTGGCTCTGGAAGAATGCAAGAGAAGAATTCAATGAGAAATATCAGCAATAACTCCTGTGGAAATCCCAGAAGGCACTCTGGAAAAAAAATCTTAGGAGAAAGTCCAGGGTAAATTCCGAAAAACTCTGAGAAGCATCTCATGACCTACATCGGAAGGAATCTTCTGAGAGAAGTTCCAAGAGATACTCCGAGAGAAATCTCAGGTAAAACATCAAAATAAAACCGCGCGAAAACTTTTAGGAAATTCCTGTAGGAGACCAGGAAGAACATCTCGAAGAAACCCCAAAGCAGTTGTTTGAAGATATCACAGGAAAAAAAATGAAAAAAATCTCTTGAGGAGCTCTTGTAGTAAATTCGTGAAAACTCCTTCAGAAACCCTTGAAGGAACTTTAGTAAAAACCCCAGGAATAACTCCTTTAGCAACTCCGAAAGAAATTCTGGGAAGATCTTCTGGGGAAATCCCAAGAGGAACATCGGAAGAAATCGTGTAAAATTTCCATGAGGAATGCCAAAAGAAATTCCACGATTCATCCCGACAGAGTATTCGGGATAAACTCTGGTAGAAACCCTACGAAGATTTCTTTGAGCAAAACACTGGAGGAACTCCGGAAAGAAATAACATCCCTGTGAAACTCCAGGAGAAATTGGTTGGAATTCAGAAATCCTGGAAGTAATCCGGAAGTATACCTTTCCAGAAAAAAATCAAAATGGAATACCAAGAAAAATAGCGTCAAAAATGCGGAAGGAATTTTATAAGAAATCCTTAGAGTCATTCCAGGAGGTAATTCTAAAGATGTTCAAGAAAGAAACCCTGACGGAATTTCTGGAAAAAATCCTTGTAGCGAAATTTCTATATGGATTTTTACTACCAGGTTTTTATTTATTCATACGATCCAATGTTTTTTTATTGGAGTAAAATTTCCCTGAGTACTCAAGATATTCCCTGAGTATTCCAGGTTTTTCCCTGTTAAATAAAATTCCCTGAGGATTCCCGGTTTTCCAGGTTTTTCCAGGTAGTAGACACCCTGTATATATTTTGTTCAACGAATCCATAAAAATTCACACCAAAGACGATTATATTTATTGTATGTCGTAGAGTTGTTATAATTGGATTCCTTAAGGGTATCCAGGTTGTTTATAATCTGAAATCGAAATTCAAAATTTCATAATTTTGAAGCATTGGAACAGTTTGCAGATTGGATTCAAAGTTTTTGTTATTATTACTATTTATTAACGACACTTAACCATTATTGTGGCATTCGTGTCAATTCCAGTTTTTGTGGGATTTCTTTTTTTTTTCGGTATGAGCTGCAATTCTAAAGTCATAAAACTGTTTTGTCAATTTATGTTTTGAAACCAAAAAACCCTAATTAATCCACCTAGCGGTGACGGTGCCTTTCTCGTGCTTTAAAATATCCTTTCAACAAAACTCGAGCGACATGTTGATGACATTGACATGAATACGAAATGAAAACTGCTTGCTAAATCTACTCAATATGGATACATTTTATATTAGCATAACATCCAATATTCAGAAAATATAAGACAATGATCCAAAACTCAAACCAAACAAGTGTCATGAAGCCGCAAAATTTTGAAACGTCATTTTAGATTTTCCGGTCATCATTTTATGACTCCGGATATCTACCCCAACTAAACTAACCGCCATCTTGAACATTGAGACACCATCTTGGATGTTCTGGTATTCATTTTTGGGCTCTGCACCTAAAATTACATAAAATAGTCGCCGTATTGAATTTTAGCATGTCGTTTATGATTTTCTGGTTAACAGTTTTGAACGAAGACCGGAATTCTTCCCCATTCAAACTATAGTCATATTGTAGACCTTGTGAAACAGCGCACAGCTTGGGTTTTTTGATTACAAATTTTGAATTCTGGACATATTTTCATACAAAATATTCCCATAATGCAAGAATTAAAAATCCTATAAAATAGGCACTAACTTGAATACTGGCCCATTATCTACTTTGGACCGCTATCTTGGATACTCTGGTGGACACCGAACATATTTCCCATACCAAATACACTTATTTTACATAGTTTTAGAGCTCAAAATTCCTTAAAACAGCCACCATCTTCTGTTGACGCGATCAAATTCTTATTTTTCCATTCAACATCCTGCTATAAATTTACACCTTAGGAATCTGAAATGGTACGATTTGATGAGATCGCTTTAGTTTTGTCTATATTTTGTTCTCATATATGAGAACTTAGACCTATTCGTCACTGTTGTTCATACCTAATGTTTATCAGGCCATTAAACAAAGCCACGATTTAATTTTTCACATGAACGTTGGTTCTGCTACACAACAGCTAGTCTCTAATGTGATCTAAGGCTATTTTCTTGCTAACCGTTCATTAGATTATCAAAAAATCTGCGATCTGATGTGTCGCATGTATGGGTTTGGTTCATTTTTATATTTGGTAGTTTTCGGTGGGATAGCTGGATCTGATTCCATGAGTCATGGACCATGACACTACCGGTTGTCCCAATTATGGTCTGAAAATATTTTATTGCTATTTATTCACCTTTACCTAATCACCGCGATTTGATACATCGCATGTATGGGTTTACTTCTCTTTTACTTCTAACCACTTTCGAAGCCACAGCTGAACCCGCAACACTACCGGGAATCTAATGTGGTTCGACCCTATTTTTCCATCAGGTTGTCGATAAGTCGTGATCAGTCTTGTTAAAGATCACAGTCATTTCAACCTTTTCGTCGATATTCGGCCTCCTTTGTCTCAGACATTCGCAAAACAAGCAATCAAACTACTGTTGGAAACAAAAATGTCAAACGAATGCACTTCACCACGATAGCGGCTTCGGGAGACGGTTCGGCTTTTGTTATTCCTGTCTTCTTCCATAATAAAAGCTATGTTGCCCATCTGTGTGTCGAATTCAATGCAACATGCAATACCCAGTAAACCACACATCGTATTAAGAAGTACATGCAAAATCGCATTTCTAGCCGTCAGAAATCAAAATCGTAAAATCCGCTGAACCGCTGTTACAAGAACGACAAATCCAATTGTATATAAATCATTGTTGCGATTTGTTTACGAGTAACTTTTTTGTGTTCAGAGCAAGCCGTAAATAGAGCTGATAGAAATCGTCACTGTTTGCGAACGCTGACAAGTCATATATAATGTTAGTTAAATGTTGTTGGGAATCGCTACGACTTGGTGAAAATTGGCACCAAGTTTAGAAAACATCACTGAGGTTTGTTCACCCATTTTTTAACATAGGTAGATGGTGGGATACAATTCACTGTCATTTTATGATCACAGATAAGATTTGCTTCTTCCCATTCCGATATATTTTATCACATCGGCAGCATTGGCGTATCTAGGATTTTTTCCTAGGGGGTGCCCAGGAGGTGCCACTTTTATTGATTTTTCAGTCACTAAAGCCGATTCATCTGATTTGTAAAATTTTGGAAAACAGCCACTAGATAAATGTGAAATATTTAAAATGGCAATTAGACTAATGTTGTATTTTTGAGATTTTAAAACTCAGTACATCTTGGAAACTACTAAATCTTCACCAAATCAAGCGCAATACAGGAGATTAATATTTTTGTTAAAAACTCCACGATCACCATAACAACCTCTGAATTGTATTGCATGCAAACAATCACTTGTATACAAAAATAACTTCCCAGAACAATTATTATTAACAAATCCTCCGGATTTTTTCCTTCGCCAATCGCTTTTCTTTTACAGTGACCCCACACCGATGAATCACCTTAATTTTGTACACTATTTATGAATCACCATGTTGATCAAATGAGTGATCCATAAACTGTGGTCATTTTTGCCGATTCATAAATTGTGGGGTCACTGTAATTATGTCAGCAGTTATATTGGATTTTCATTTAGGTTCTCCAGCATTTCCTTCAGCAATTTCTTTGGGAATTCTTTCAGTAGTGTGTTTGGTTATTTATTCGGCAATGACTCTGGGAACTTCCTCGAAAATTTCTTAGGAAATGTCTTCGTCAACTCTTTCTGCATTTTTTCTGGATTATCGTCGATACTTTTTTTTTTAATTTCTGTACCTTTGTCATTCCATATTCCTTTGAAAATTTCTTTATGGAATGTCTCGGAAATTCCTTTGAAAACTCCTTCGGTAATTCTTTTATTATTCTTTAATTTCTTTGAAATTTTTTTTTTACCTGTATTAACGAGATTTTTAGCCCTAGGCTAGTTCATCTCGGGACCCACACTTTACTTCCCTTCCGAAGGAAGAACTCACATTTTGCGAGTTTGTCGGGAGTGGGATTCGATCCCAGGTCCTCGGCGTGAAATTTATTAGACATATTCTTCGAGATTTCTTCAGTAATATATTAACGAATTACTGTAACAGTTTCTTTCGGAATATCTTCGGCAATTCCGATGGAACTTGCTTCGGAAATTACTCTTCCGGCGAAATTTTTGGAGACTTTTTTAATTATTACTTTGGGATGTTTTTCTGCAATTTCTTGGTAAATTCCCCCTATAAATTTCTTAGAATTTTCTATCGGGAATTTCTTTGCACAAAAAAAATCTTCGTCATTTCTTTCAAACATTTCTTTGGAATTTGCAAAATAATCAAATTCGTTTTATTCTTTTCATGATTTATCCAATAATTTATTTAAGAATTTTCCTCACATGGTCTTTGGAAATCAGTTCCTCAGGAAACTCCTCACGTAATTCTTCGGGAATTCCTTCCAAAAATCCTGCATATTCTTTGGAAATCCCTTCGTAAATTTCTTTGTGAATACTTTTAATGGAAATTTCTTCGGCAACTCTTATATAACATGTTTTATTTTTTGTTGGGATAGGATGTGGCCAACTTCTTCGAAAATCTTTTATTAATTCATCAGGATTTTTTTGGATTTCATATATTTTTTTATACTTTTATCAGGAATTCCTTTGGCAATTTGTGCAAGAATTTCTGTGCATACCCCATTCGAAATTATTATTAAGGGAAAAGTTCCATTGAGTGATTTCCATTGGAAACAAAGTAGGCAATTTTTGTAGAAATTAATCTGGAAATTCATTTGGAAATTTTAAGGAAGTTTTTTGAGAACCTCTTTGAGAATTTCTTCGAGAATTCCTTTGCAAATCGATTGATAAATTCCGTTTATAAATTTCTACAGATATTCTTTTGAAAATCACAATTCCTTTATGAATTCCTTAAGTTCAATTGGGTTTTTAAATTAAGAAAAATTCAATGATTTTTTATTGTTAAACGAAAGAGCACCTTTTTCTGAGCCGCTATGATTTTTTTCAGATTTTTAGAACTTTATTTTGGTATCTAAAATCAATTTCAAAGAGATTTTTGAAATCACCTTTTGACAGCTGGGCAACTGCTTGACAGCTCCGCTCAGTAAAAAATTCGACGAGGGGTGAAATCGCTCCCATACAAATTTCAAAATGATTTTTAAATAGGTTCTCGGGCACCAAAATTGATGAAAATTTGGATTTTGCCGGTTTGCTGAAGCAGAGAATTTGTAAAAAAATGCCAATTCGTTTTGCAAATTGCAAAAGGAAATGCTGAAGAATTTCAGGGGAGTCGTCGTTGAAGCTACGAAACAAATTTCCAATGAAATCGCTGATCCAATTTCAATAAAACTACCACAGAATATCTTTAAAAAAAAATATCAAGCAAGACAAAAGATTTCTAAAAAACTGCCAAACAAACATCAAATGAATGAACACAGACATTCTCAAATCAAATGACGAAGGAGTTTTAAATTTCCGTTTTAGAAAATTCGAAATTATTTCTCAGAAAATATTTGCAAAATTTCCCAAAAGAATTCACGAGTAATTTTCGAAAACATTACAAAGCAATTTTCAAAAAATGTTCACAGGAATCACAACTCCCAAAAAAATTTCCGACAAAGTTTTCAAATGTTTTACTGAAGGAAACTTCGAATGAATTCTCAATGAAGTTTACAATGGTTAAAACATTTGCTCACCCTATATCTAAAGAAATGCTGAGTTTGATTTAAAAAAAAATCAAAATATTGATATGACCGTTCATCACCATCATTGATGGATCATCATATATCTTGTTTCGTATTCTGTAGTATTACGACAATTGAGTAATGTCTAGTTTTAACCAAAGATACAGCACTTCTGTACTATACGTAATTTTGTGACTTTTTTCAGTTTCTGTGATTCATAATTCTCATTTGGCACATCAGTGCGTGTGCAACTAATAAAACAAAAAGGTCATCGCTATCAACATTGTGTTCGATCCGACAATAGTAACTTCTGAATAAACGTCGGTTTTATTAATATTTTGTTGTTTCCAGAGTCCATACTTCTCAGAACTGCATTGGAAAAGTGTTTTTATGGACCTTTGACTATTTTCAAGCAATAGACAATGGGGTTTTCGGTATAAATGTTGAGTTTGAACCGAAAATATAAAAATATTTTTTTTTAAACAACAAAATCTTTATTAATTTACTTGTGCCCTACAGAAATAATTTAAATGTAATCAAATAACGGAGTTGATTCATTAACATTGAGTTGTAAAATACGAATTTGCTGTATTGTGTGTAATTTTATGTATATTTTGCAGTTTTCAGAGTTCACATGTAGGTACATATGATTGTTTTCAAGCTATAAAACAAATGGGGGTCGCGATATGTCAAGTTCGGGCTGAAACTACACATTTCCTGTATTATACGCGATTTTGTGAATATTTTATAGTCTTTGAATACACCATCTCCATCCCAAGTAACATATTGATGATCAATTAGTCTTATGTAGAGGTTTTGAGAACCGTCATAAAACCTTCGACTTTTTATTTTGATTTATTTTGATATTAGAGCCATCATAAAGGCTCTAAGAACCTCTTCTAGTTTATTTGACTAAAAATGTTACTTCACCATGCATTTCAGTGCGATATTTCTGCTCTATAAATTCTAAATTTGTATGAGTGACACATAACGTCGGAAATAACCTCCACACAAATTTAAGAAATTTACTAAACTGCTTTATTTGCTGCGTAAAGTACTGATTTTCTGCTATTTGAAATGTTTTATGAAATTGCGAATGAAATAATTGAAGACTGCCTTGGCAATCGCGACGTTTAATCAAGACAATATTTAATCAGTTGTTTGAGCTGATTAGTGAATCCCTTATTGTTTTGTTAAGTAATTGCTAAGAGTTTTTTTTTTATTTTCAAAAATACCGTTTTGTCAGATCTATTTTGTAAACATTCCATATTCACCATTCTATATATCCCTTTCGTGACGAACCAGCACAATTGTGCTGTTGAGCAACAACAGGTTTGCATATTTTTTCATCTATTTAGTCTTTGGTTTATGTGATGTAAACTGTTTTAGTAATTGAACTATTACTTATACTTGTATGTGTGCAAACAAACTTTCGTTTATGTTGCATGTGGGACTTACCACAACAAGTTGAACAAAAGGTGGACAAAAACCGTAAAACATGAAAAAGTTTTATCTGTCGTATTTTTGTTATTTTCGATTTATCTAAGTAGTCAAAGCTAGAAATGGAAAGATTAAGAGTGCTTCTTTCAAATGAGGGATAACAATTGTAGTTTTGTTGGGAAATCTAAGAGTTCTGAAGAGCTAAATTTGAGCAATTTGTATGGAAATTTCACTTTTTTGCGCTTCGTCACGAAAGGGATATAGCATATAGGTTGCTAAATTTTGCATATAGGAAACACATTAGGGGTACTCACTAAACAGATTAAATTGCTGCGTAAGCCATGATTTGCTGCTCATTTGAAATATTTCATGTTTTTGCGAGTGAAATAATCAAAGATTGCCTTGGTGATCACGACGTTTAATCAGTTTAATCAGTTTACGCTGTAAAGTGAATCCCCCTATTATACATATGTGTTAATTACCCCGAAATCATAACTGTAACGATTGATTGTTTAAAATTGAAATTTTATTGTGGGTCATACGGTTGTATACCATTTCGCCGAAAACCATTTCGCGGAATTTTTTTTCGCGGTGTAACATTTCGCGGAATGAACCATTTCACCGAATACCATTTCGCGGAATGTACTGTTTCGCGGAATATACTGTTTCGCGGAATACCATTACGCGGAATTTGATATTTTGCTAAAATTAATAGAATGACGAATTATTTCCTCTGCTAAACCTTACTGGCCCCATCACAGATTCATGCCAAACCAGCACCGAAACGTCGGATCGAGGAAATTGTAGTTCGCTTAATATTTGAATAAGACTGCCAAGCCAATACAATAATTTCCCAAGGTCCAGTCGAAAATCCACCGTAGCCATGCGCAATCATAATCACCTTAGCTCTGCGGTTGTACTAATAGATGTTAAATCTGATTCCTTTTTGAATAAAAATATGCCATCTTTGCTTGATCTTTGCTTTGCTGTTCTAAAGAATTCTGAACGTTAGGCGAAATAAATGTCATTGAGTCGAATGGAAATAAGGCTCAAGCCCGTGCATAAGGTAGGGGTTTTGGGGGTTTAACCCATCCCATTACCGATGTTCAATATACTAGGCGCCCTCCGCCCTTGGCCAAAATTTGGAAAAAAAACCAATACCGATTGGAAATTACACGTAATTATCAATAAGCATCCGTTGTCACATAGATTGTACTTTTAGGCGCTTATATTTCTAACTCCATCAGAGATTTTTCCTTCTTTCAAATAAGGCTGTTCTTTCCAGTAACATTATAGGGGAACTTACGTATTTTCGGCAGTTTTGTTCTCTTCGTCATGGGGGGGTTTCTTGAAACCTATTGAATTCAGAATTGGCCTAATATCCTTCCCATCCAAGCTGAGTTATATGCCCAAAATTTGGTCTAACAATTTGGTCTACAAAAAACCCCCCTTGACGAAGAGAACAAACCTGCCGATAATACCCTTTGTCACCCTAGTTTGGCTTCCGAAATGCCAATTTTTTCATGATTTGCCTTCTTTTCTTCAAAAGCTGTTCATGTGTTATGAAGTTTGTGGCGATCAAATTGATAACTTTAGAAGAGTTCACCTTCTTTTGGTAATAGGCTGTTCTTTCAAGTTACACTGTTGAAAATTTTGGCTAGCGACCAAACTGGTAACCAAATGCAAATTTTTCCTTCTTAAGAATATCATTGTTAGTGAGCTTTTTGCTGGTTAGGCTGCTGATCCTATCTTTAGAGATTTATCCTTCTCTAAATCAAGGGCTTTTTTTTTCGAGTTGCATCAGTTGGTCTACTGGTAACTCCATAGGAGATTAGTCCTTCTTTTATAAATGTGCTCTTTTTTAAATAACATTTGCTGAAAAAACGATATGCACATCTGAATTTTTTCCTTCTTTTAAAAATAGGTTGTTTACTTATAGGTTGCAGTGCTACAGTGTCAATTTGGTGACCCAGCAACTAACTGGTTCTTATGATTATTCGGCCTCATGTCAATTCAGCCTAATGTCCCAGCGTCATAATTTTGGAACTGCTGAACCTGCTTCTCAGCTTCCACACGTCCGCCCTTATTGATTGAAAGCATTGTATGTTAAAATGTTACTGTTTGTAAACTTGATCAACTTTCTCTATCACAGGTTTTCCATCTATCAACCATACATTGTTTTTTTGCAGATACATATACTGTTATTTTTAACCAGATATTTGTCCTTCTTCTCATCAAAGGCTGTTCTTTCTGTGTGGTAGTGGCTTGTGTTCAGATTTCCCGTGTTAATCTATCTGTAAGAACTTTGTAAACATCTTTTGTTCTCACGTATATGGATAGGCTTGCAGTAGGTTTCGTGAGACATTTTTTGGACAACTCAATTTGCTGTTTTGAGTTTTGAATCTTAAATCTTATCATCTCTCATCTCTCGACGAGTTAAATTTTTCTCTCTTATTAACGATTTTCCGCGAAATGGTACATTCCGCCAAATGGTTTTCGGTAAAACGGTGCATTCCGCAAAATGGTTCATTCCGCCAAATATCATTCCGCGAAATGTTATACCGCGAAAAGGAATTCCGCTTGATGGTTTTCGGCGAAATGTTATACAATCGGGTCATACACCACACTTCATTTCTTCAAAAGATATTGTTTCACTCATCGTTGCTCTAAACAAAATAAGTTTCTTGATTGTTCTTACTGTTGAAGTATCAAAAAGTGAATTTGGTAAAGGAGTAATCGCGGGAGTAGCTTAAATTTTGTTAAATGTTCCATTGATAAATAATTGAATTATCGTGTGCAGTTTTCAATTTTGGATGGATGTCAAGGAAAAATTCTAGGGGGTGCCAAATATATCCTAAGGGGTGCCAGGCACCCCTGGAACCCCCCCTAGCTACGCCAATGATCGGCAGATAAAACATCAATACACTGTAGTCATAATCATCTGACTTACCTCGCTCACCACCGGCTGACCGCTAATTATTGTTTGGGTACTGGAAGTATTTTGTCTACCAATGATGTCCGGGCAATCCTTGGGAATGTCTTCGTTACCGAATCAAGACGAGTGTTCCTTTGGGCAATTAACTTTTTTCGCGACGACGACGACGACGACGACAGCGACGACGACAACAGCGACGACAACGATACGTACACTTGATTTATGTTGTAAACAAAACATGCCGTAATAAGTGTAATTCAAACTCGCCATCAGTTGTATAATTTGACAGCTCATCATTTGGTGCATCGTATATCAGTACAGTAATGTAATGAGTGAAATCACAATGACTTATGAAAAATTGCAACCCAGGCTTCATTTTAGCATGCATGTAGGCAAGCATGTTTCACGAGTGGGCAAGAATGCTTAAGTTTATGTTGGTCAATATTTGTGCCTTATTCAAGGCGGATCAGTTAGTACAATGGTACGGGTCTAGACTCACGATGTCGAGGTTCCGTGTTCGAGGCTAAGTGCCAACTTTTTTTTTGTTTTTAGCTTCTTTCGGACATCGTATTGCCAAACATAGGAAGTCGTATTTTTTCTTTTGATCGATTATCTGGGACATCGTAATGATGACCATGAGAAATCGTGAATTGTCGTGAGAAGTATGTATAACGCCTCCACTTTGGTACGTATATAGCAGTTTTGTGCAGTTTATACGATGGAAAAGGTTCTTATATAATAGTGTATAACACAAATTATACAGTCCAAAATGTTGACTGGGTAATAAACTAATATTAACATTCATAATCGGAATTGGCTGAAAATCTATGCTTAAAGCTGGAATTAGACAATGTCATCGTGTCAGATGACATTGATTTGACCCTTTCTTATGTTTATTGATCTTCGTTCTACTGCTCGTGTTGTATGTAGGTAAGAGGTAACGATAGCGCACGAATGTAATAAAGGCAACTGACACCCGACTGCGGCAACGAAATGAAGGCTTAGCTTAGCTTAGCTTAGCTTAGACTGACTGCACATTAGACCTGTTCACTTTGACACTTTTTTTCTCCGATTCTCCGTGACACATCAAATTATCAATCCACATGCAAGAACAAGTCTTCAGTCCAAAATTGAGCCAAATTGATGAAGATTTAAAGGTGTATCAAATCGATTTTGTGTTTTTTTAGCCGTTTTCACAGAAATTTACTCAGAAATTCACAAAATTGCTCCGAAAAGATGCCGGAGATACCATTAAGTTATAGTTAGAACAATACTCTACAACTTTGCCGAAGACACTACGGTGTTTAAATTGCGTATTTCGAAGTTATTCAACAATTTTAGTTAAAAAATCACGAAAAAACACGATATTTTTACGATTTTACATATAAAAGTAATGTAATTTCACATTGTTTTACGTGACTAAATTAATTAGCGATTACTCCTTTGTGTAACGAACATTTCGTCCATACATCGTTTTTGTGCAGGAATTCGTTTTCATTGACTAATTATCAAAAGTATGTCACGTTGATACTAAAAATCGCACAGAGTTACCAGCACGAATTAAAACAAAGTTACCCATGATTAAGACGTCATGCCATCGTATTCTAATGTCTTTTGATTTAAGTATCAGAAATGGTGCAGATGGTAAGGCTCGAGCTTGCGGATCAGAAGGTCCCAGGTTCAAGCTCAAATACATGATAAACTTTTTTTTTCTTTCTTTGTAGCAGTTAGGATGATGAATCTGCCATGACTTACACGCAATCTCCCAAAGAATAATGATCGGGACCTGCCAATTAAGCCCAATCCAGGACTAGCTAGATATTTAGTTTATACTTGTTGATAATAAATCGTGTCGACGAGATCAGCTGGGCGAAACATTGAGCATCTGTTTGATAATGATAGCTAAAACAATTTAATACGATGATGGAACTGCTTCTGGATTCAACATTTTACAGACAACTGTGGGTGGAGCTTACTTGTTATCTATCTATCCACAAATCAGCACAACTACACGATGAAGGGAAACTTCATTCTTACTATGCACTCTACGGTTCCGAAACAATGCTATGATGCCAAATTGCAATGAGATGCAGTGCGTAGTTTCATCAGCTTATAGCAGGATCGAGACGCAAAAAAATGCTATTCCAGGACTCGAACCTTGAATCTTCGAATCCACAATCTCATGCTCAACCAACTGCACCAAATTTAAACTGATGCAGATGAGACGAAGAAGTGTAATGACGTTTAAATCATGGGTAACTTTGTTTTATTTTATGCTGGCAACTCTGTACAATTTTTAGTATCAACGTGACAAAATTTTGATAATTAGTCAATGAAAACGAATTTCTACACTAAAATGATGTATGGACGAAATGTTCGTAACACATAGGAGCAATAGCTCATAAAATTAGTCACCTAAAACAATGTAAAATTACATGACTTTTACATGAAAAATCGTAAAAATATTGTATTTTTTGGTGATTTTTTAACGAAAATTGTTGAATAACTTTGAAATACGCAATTTAAACACCGTAGTGTCTTCGGCAAAGTTGTAGAATATTGTTCTAACTATATTTTAACGGTATTTTCGGTACCTTTTTAGTGCAATTTTCTGGATATTGGAGTACATTTTCGTGAAAATGCTCGAAAAAACACAAAATCGATTTGATACACCTTTAAACCTTTATCAATTTGGCTCAATTTTGGACTGAAGCCTTGTTTTTGCATGTGGATTGATAATTTGATGTGATACGGGTAGGTCAAAAAAAGTGAACAGGTCTACTGCACATATCTATGGTTGCTACTCCGTGATTGACTCGAACCAATGACAGTTGCACAATGAATCAACTGAATAATTAAAGACACGGACACGTTCAATGCTTCCAGTGAGCTTTTCGCTCTTTGAAGGACACTAGACACTAGACAACGGACTAGCATGCAACGCCCAGTGGCACAGCCGAAAACTTTTCCTGACAGCTGCGGCGGGAATCGAACCCGCGCTCCTCAGCACGATGCGACTAAGAGCTTGGTGACCCTAGCCGCACGACCACGGAGCCGCACAATTGACTGGGAGTGGTCAACATTCTCACTGTGCACGCTTCAGAGGCTCTCTTTAACAGTACAATAACGGCGCCGGCCACGTCCTTGCAGTCAGGTTGGAAGAGTGAAGGAATGTTAATAGCAACCTTTGTTATGTGAAAGTTGGCGTTTACCGCACGTCTCCACCAAAGGCTGCAGGAAGGAGTGATTGTTAGTACACTCAGCGAAGTAAACTGCCGAAATTCATCAAAATACCTTATGAAATTTAGCCATAACTGTAAAGTATGGATGCCATAAGAATACCTTATGAAAATTGAACATGCTTATTATGACCTAATTACATAGGATAAACTTATGAAACGAGCAGAAAAATCACAAAATGATGCAGACTGGAATCGATCCATGAACGTCGAGATCACTGAGCTCGTGCCCAACCCACGCGGCTATCGACGCTTGAGAATATCGTGGTGCTAAATGTGTATAAAAGCCAAACTGTGAGTCGATTCTGCGTCATAGACCGAGCTTATGAAAATCGTTCTAGCCGTTATGAATTGTTTAAAGGCCATTTCATAAGTTAGACCTTATGATAATCTTAGGTTTATTTGCCTAAGTGTAGGGCAGGTATCGTTGGGTCAGGATTCACTTCGATAAGTAATATGACCTTTTGGAGTTGCAGTATGCCGTACAAACTGCAGTGATGTTGTTCGCTTCACGCGGAAAGCAAACAACCAACCACCCTCGTCAGGTGATTGCTCAATATTTACTACAAATGAAGCAACAAAGTGCTATTGTTCGCATCACGCGGAAAGCAAACAATCGACCACCCACGTCAGGTGATCGTTTAATATTCACTATTAAAGACGCGACAACACAAACAAACTAAAGCGCTATTGCTCACTCCGCGCGGAAAGTAAACAATCAGCCACCCGCGTCAGGTGGACACCAGTGCTGCAATTTTTCGACAGGCCTTTATGAAAGCGATATTTTGCTTTTTTCATTTTCTCCGTTTTTGTTTTCCTGTCAATGTTGCTTTCCGATCAGCAACACAGGAGCGAAATGAAATAGGTACTCACACTCGCACGCAGCGTGCTGAAAGCGAGAGCTGACAGGGCTAAAATTCCATTCGATTTTCTGTAGTTGAGTGTTTTCACCCGTGGTAGCGTATAGGGCACTCACTCTCACAAGCCACTGCTTGAGACGAATGGCCATTCAGCATGAGTAGTGTGTGGATGAATGGGAATTGATCTTGTTGGGTCGCTCACGAATGGAGCTCTCGGACTCTGTCAGTTCTCACATCGAGGAACTGAAAACGACTGCAGCAGTCATTCATTTTCGGCTGAAAAACAGGCACTGAGACTGATATTTTGCAGGACTGGTGGACACTCAAGATTTACAACAAAAGACGTGTCAAAACATGCAATCTAATGCGCTATTGTTCGCTTCACGCGGAAAGCAAACAATTGACCACCCACGTAAGGTGATCGCTCAATATTTATTCATAAAAATACTTGCAACAAATATACATGGACAGATACATAGAAAAATAGTATGTCGTTAAGAGATTGCACAAAAGAAATGAAATGCAATAAAAAGAAAGGATAGTTTGTAAAATGCCATCCCGAACAGTGACAAAATGGAACAAAAATCCAAGTCAACACTCATGGTGACGAACTATACAAAGTCAATGAAAAAATATTTGAAAAGAGGATATTATAAATATGTGGTATAAAACTGTATTAATATAATAATTGATGTAGAATCCATAGAAAGAGAATAACAAACTCATCGGATAATCGCCTGCCATCAATCGAACCAAAAATGCGAAACGAAAAAAAAATCGGAGCACCGAAGGCAACGCGCGCGCAAATCTGGCCTCCAGCTGCCGAGCCGTCCGACTGCGGCAACGAAATGAAGATAGTAAAAAGTGTCGAATGTTTACAAGACTGGTCGTGATTTGATGTACCGCATCCATGGGTTTGATTTAATTTTACATTTTACTACCCGGATCTGATTCCGGGTAACTACCGGCTGAACCAAATATGGTCTAACATTGTTGTCTTGTTAACTGCTCATCGGTTAACCAAAAACGCTGCAAATTGAAGGTGTCACATGCAGGGTTTGACAATTTCGACGGGACTTTCGGAACCAATTCCAGAACACTACCAGTTGTCTTTAGTGTGACGTAAGGCTATTTTCTAGCTAACTGTTCATCAGGTTATCGCAAAAGCCACGATTTGATGTGTCACATGCCTGGATTTGGTTTACTTTTAGATTTGGCCTCTCCCGGCCACTCAAAACCGATTCCGAAACACTTGCTGGCCGTCAGTGGTGGAAATGGATCGCGAACGTGTGCTTACGCGCTACAAAAAAATGCCATCGCATCGCAAACCTTTGCTGTGCGATGGTGTTCGTACGTCTGTGGCTCACGATCGTACGACACGAACGCCAACGAGTGCATCGCATCTTTTGCAAGCGCGATGTTTTTTTTTATTTTAGAGGTTCGCGGCCGATATTTCTGTAATGAAATCAAATGTTGGTAAACTTTTTCGTCGATATCATTTATTGGAATGGTACTTGATCAGTATAATCAAAAAACACCCAACTAATTAGCATTAAGTGTACAAAAAATGGCAACAAACCAAGTGTTCTACATTGTGATCCTTCTGGCGAACCAACTGCGATTCTGCTTGTTCGACATTTGTTTTGTGTTGGTTCGTCGATCCGGGAAATCGTGAACCGTTCTCTCTTTTTAGGTTCGCGAGCGCGTGAGCAAAGATTGTGTTTGATGCGAACCAAAAAACACGTCAAGTGCATGATGCTTTCCACCACTGCTGGCCGTTCATTAGGTAATCTAAAATGCCGCTATTTGATGTGACGCATGTACAGGTTTGTTTCTCTTTCTTCGGCGGGAACCCCGGAACGGGTTCCGGAACACTACTGGTTCAGATATGGTCTGAGATGGTTTTCCTGCTCATTGTCCATCAGGTCATCGAAAATGCCGTGGTTTGATGTGTCGCGTGTATGGGTTTGGTTCAATTGTATATTTGGCCACTTCCAGCGGGACGCCTAGAACCGGTTTCGGAACACTAACGGTTCAGATATGATCTGAGATAATTTTCCTGCTTACCGCTCATCAGGTTATCGAAAATGCCGTGGTTTGATGTGTCTCATGCATGGGTTTGGTTCACTTGTATATTTGGCAACTTCCAGCGGGACGACTAGAACCGGTTCCAGAACACTACCGGTTCAGATATGGTCTGAGATGGTTTTCCTGCTCATTGTCCATCAGGTCATCGAAAATTCCGTGGTTTGCTGTGTCGCATGCATGGGTTTGGTTCAATTGTATTTTTGACCACTTCCAGTGGAACGCCTAGAACCGGTTCCGGAACACTACCGGTTCAGATATGGTCTGAGATAATTTTCCTGCTCATTGTCCATCAGGTCATCTAAAATGCCGTGGTTTGATGTGTCGCATGCATGGGTTTGGTACAATTGTATATTTGGCCACTTCCAGCGGGACGCCCAGAACCGGTTCGGGAATACTACCGGTTCAGATATGGTCTGAGACTATTTTCCTGCTTACCGCTCATCAGGTTATCGAAAATGCCGTGGTTTGATGTGTCTCATGCATGGGTTTGGTTCACTTTGATATTTGCCACTTCCGGCGGGACACCCGGAACCGGTTCCGGAACACTACCGGTTCAGATATGGTCTTAGACTATTTTTCTGCTTACCGCTCATCAGGTTATCGAAAATGCCGTGGTTTGATGTGTCGCATGCTTAGGTTTGATGCATTTTTATATCTGGTCCCTTCCTGGGGTACCGTTGCGGAACACCTAAATGGCCATATCTCCGGAACGGCTGAACCGATCCGAACCATTTTCAATAGGAAACAATGGGACCAGATTCCGCGTCGAATGAACCGTCGGTCATAGAAATCGGATGAGGTTTACTGCCAAAAAGTGATGTGAGTTTTTTTGTACACACACATACAGACACACACACACACGCACACACATACACACACACATACACACACACAGACATCACCTCAATTCGTCGAGCTGATTCGATTGGTATATGTGATTTGACCCTCCGGGCCTTCTATCAAAAAGTCATTTTTGGAGTGAACATATAGCCTTTCCAGTACACTTAGTGTACGAGAAAGGCAAAAAATGATCTTTTGATTAAACTGAAAAACAATATTTTAATTGCTTAACAATTCATTTGTTTTGAGGCTGTTTGATTGCAGCAAATTCAGCTCTAGAGAGATATTACAGTATTCAACAATTTAGTAGAACGATTTTTTGTTTTATTTTGGTATACGCGAGTTTTTCCAAAACCCCTTGAAAGTTGCGATCAGAAGAAACACTTATTTATGTTAAAATTACTGCACAAAAGCGTCTCTAAACGAAGTGCGTTAAAAGATCTTAAACAATACTTGTACATCAGTCTGTTGATTATACGATCATATTCTGAAAACAACTACTTAATATCCATCTGCACAACTTCATTGAGGACAGATGTTATCATAGGAAATAGAAGATAATGATTCCTGGAAACGTTCCTGGAAAATTCGGTTTAGTTTTGAAAATCCAGTTTCAAGAAACATCTCGAAACAGTGGTGTTACACATCTGTCATTTTGGAATATTTACCCCAAATGATAAAATAATAATTTGAATGAACAAAATAGTTGTGTGACTTAGTTTTTTCCTGAATCGCAAAAAAAAAAACATTAAAAATATAAAAAATACGAATAATACACAACATTGAAAACAAAAAGTTTAAAAATCTTCAAAATCTTGCTTTTGGGGGCCCACTTTAGAGGGTTTGCACCGGGCCCCCCGAAGCCCAAATCCGGCACTGACTATGCCCGAAAGTTTTTCCGGCTTTTCTTTACGAATTTTCTCAACCTTGGAAAATTTTGTGGAAAACTATTTCCAGTTCATATTTTTTTTGGATTCCTGAGAAAATTTGCTTTCATTTTCTAAAAAAAACTTTGTTTCTACGATGCTTCGTTCTTGAGTTATAATTTTTCAAAGTGAGTAGTATCAGGGGAAAACAAAAAAAAATCCACCTGAGTTTTCCGGAAAAATAGGCGACCCTGAATTTTTCTCATTTTTTTTTGTTCATATATCCACGAGCCCTGCCTGCGGAAAAAGTTTCATGAAAATCTGAGACCCTTTGGCCCAATTTGTACGATAATAAAAAAATGCACTAATGTGTAATTAATGGACAATCGGCGAGAAAAAAAAAATAATCTTCTACTTTCTTTGTTACAGCATGTGTGGTACCAACAATCTAGTGACAGACGTCTCCATTAACGGCAAGCCCCATCATCAGGTGGGCCGATTTCCATGGGCTGTTCCACTTTTTCGACGCAATTCGACATCCGATCCCGAATACTTCTGTGCTGGGACAATCATTACGGATCGACACATCTTAACCGCGGCACACTGCGTCAAAAACATGGACCCCGAAGATGTCCTGGCCATCCCCGGAAAACACAACATCTCCGATTTATCCGCCAAAAATGGCGCTGTCCATGCAAATGTAGAGCAGATCGTGTATCACGAAGACTACGATGGTGACAGTGAACATCTCGTTGATCAAGATGCGGATATTGCAATCTTGCGATTGGAGAGGCCTCTCCATTTCACGAATTGGATTAAAAAAAAAAAAAAAAATCACAATCAGTAATCACAAAGGTGTTGTGTCAGGCTGGGGCGAGACCGAAAATGGACCTACAAACATTCCCTTTTACTATACGAGTACCATTGTTAGCAAAGAGCAGTGCGGTGATAACTTTGGCTTTAGTATTCCTAATAGGGCCAGAATATTCTGTGGCGATGGATCGGGTTCCGTTGCTTGCAAAGGAGACTCCGGTAGCGCACTGGCTATGAAGCGTAAGAATCGCTTCTATCTACGAGGCGTGGTATCCAAAGCGATCCTGGATGAAATTACTTTGAAATGCGATGCAGACAAATATGCGATATATATAGATGTTCCTAAGTTCATGCCCTGGATATTGGCGTATATTGATGATGACGATGATGATTATGATTATTAAACATAAGAGAAACATTCGCATTTTTTTGTGTTTCGAAATTTGTTGGTTTTTTTTTCGGTGAAAAATACTTTCCAAATCGTTTTGGCATAACGTTTCGGCCTACTTCATTCAGCCATCATCAGATACAAAACGTTTGTTCTCTATCACTGTGGTCTATCAACTGTGACCAAACCCCCACAAAGTGAATTCGCATTTTTTGTCTCTTTCCCAAGCAGCACACAAGCCACAAAGGAGTGTTTTTTTTCTTCTAAACCATAGGGGGATAAATCTGCTCAACAGACACCCTAACAGGAAGGTTAGGGTAGTGTGGGGTTAAGGCCGTCTCCTACAACACTAGTAAAAGCCAGGACTACTCTCTCCTCGACCCACTAAAACACATTCCTATGGTCGCCAAACCCTGCGTCTCTCCGGAACCACCAAGAAGGTATTGCTTCAGAGACCTGGAGTGTGGACAGCCCCATCTTCCATTTCACTGTTAAATCAACCCGAATTGAACTTCACGCGAAAACAAAAAAAAAACCTGTGACGTATTTGTTAAAAGTTAGTCACAGTGACTTCGGCACAGCAAAAACCTGCGCCGCCGTGACTCTTCTGTGACAAGTGTGTTACTTGGGATACAACTGAGTGACAGCGCCGAGAGACGTCAACGACAACTGAATTCGTTTCCGCGAAAATATCGACACGGTGCAAGAAATTTGTTTTAAGGTACGCCTCCGCCGCTGGCCGAATCCCGCAGACGACATTCACCATGGACACGGTTAGAGGCCAATGAATTTAGGGGAGACTGAGGAGACTTGATCCCTGGGGAGACTTGTTCCCCCCATATTTGCTCGGAATCAAAAACATTTTTCTTCTAGCATAATTTTTCCAAAACTACTCCTGGACAAACGACTATGTATTGGCTACAAGTGATTTTGATTGTACATTGCATTATTTTTTAACGGCTGATGGTTTGTTTACAGTCCTTCAGAAATCTTTTAGGCAATACCGAAAAATCTCAATAACTTTGTGAAAATTGAACCAAATCGTGTCAAAATTTCACAGCACATAGTTTAAATAAAATACTTTCAAAATCCAAAATTCAATATCCAAATAAGGCTGTTGTTAACATATTTTAGTTATTTAGCTTAGTATACACAACAGTGAAGTGGGGAGACTTGATCCCTCGAGGATTACACACACATTATACATGTGAAAAATGAAATTCTGTTCGGAAGACTCTATTTACTTGGAATTCTAGTCTATTCAACGATAAAATGTGTACGATAATTATAATTTTAGTACAAACCAAGAAAAGGGGGATCAAGTCTCCCCATTTTGAAAATACGGCATATCCTTAAAAATTTAAGGAAATCTTACAATTTCAAACACTCCATATTCATCGAAAATACAAGAAAACTCGAAAAGAAAATAATAAGAATAGGAAGGCTCTGGAATTATTTTCCCTTCAAATAAACCATGTGCTCAAAGGGGGATCAAGTGTCACCCATTTTTGAAAAATACATCGTAAGACATGCCTTCATAAAAACACAGTTTTGAAAACTTTAACAATAATTTAAAGGCCTTCTGTTGTGTATTAACTTGCAATATGTAGATGTTTACCTGCCATTTTGTACGCAAATTGAATCTTGTTTTGTGTTTTTTCTTAAATTTTCAGGAAAATTAAGAAAAAGGGATCAAGTCTCCCCAGTCTCCTCTAAAGCTAATTTTGGAACTTCTGTTTATTCCTTTCCTGCTAAATTTCAATGTATTGAATACCTTATTTTCATAGCCACACTCGTCCACATTTTTATAAATGATCATCTGAATGGCCGTATCAGCCACTGCTGTAACGCTACGTCATAATCTCATATCAACATTGTTTGAGAATGCTAAAATAAAAATAAAAATCCCCTGACATAATTGGTACTGAGGCTGCACGTGAAAGTCGAAATACGCGTATGTACACAGTAAATAATTTTGTAATTTCCAGGCGCGTAATTTCTGGGGCTGTATCCATTTCCGAACGTAATCTCACTCGGATACATCGTTTTCCAACAATTATCACACTCACCATGTGCACCGTAGTTGGCACCGGGAAGTCCAATCAGAGGTTGAACTAAAAAAAGACATGAAAACTTCCACTGCCGTCCACGCCCATCTTCTCCGTTACGTGGATAGGAAAGGATATGATAATATGACACCTACTTTACTTAAGGCTCAAATGAGAATCGCATATTTTCCAGAACTGAACAAGCACTTTTCTCTAAAATGACAATACAGCGATCAAAATCCTCGTGTCCGATTGTTATAATTGACTAAATAAACAATCGGACGTTCTTATTTTCTTCACTTTGTGGATCGTTTTGGGAAAAAGTGCTTTTTTATCTCTGGATCATTTGCCTTTCTCAATTGAGCCTTAAGAGGTCAGCGTCTCACCGTCGCCCCCATAAGTGTCAAGAGGTTGGATAATTGGAATGAGTTGATTGGGGATTCACGATAAGCGAGTGGTGCGGCAAGATTTATCAGAGATTAGTAAGTATATTTGAGTAGCTCATGTAGATGTGTTGGTGTAAGTGAGGGGCCCAGAATCAAAGGGGTGTAAGTGACCATTTTGTCGATTTTGAGCTGAGCATATCATAAAATTCTTCAGATTTCATGCTTTCAGGAACTTATTTAAGATTGTTTCTGCGAAGATTAGAAAAATTACAATAAATCAGAGAAATTTTGGTTGATTTTGAAACTCCATACATTTTGTATGGGATGAAAAATTAGTCAAAAACTTTAAACCTCATTTACTCGAAAGTGGTGTTTTGTCACTTACACCCCTTTGCTTCTAACCCCCTCAAGTGTAAGTGTTTTAGTATATTTAAACAACAACGTTGAGAGTGACGTAGCTTACAGATTTTGTCACTCCATGGGCCTTTTTGCTTCAGACATGGGGCTCAGACATTTACACTATGTCCTGGCTAACAGGCCTAGACCTAAGCGCCATTGATCGTTCTCTGAAACGATAATAAATACGTTATGTGGATGGGAAGGGATAATAGGGAATGGGAGATATCTATTTATCGAGAGGCCATCGACTCACCGACGCCCTCGTAAGGGGGCGTCCATAAATGACGAAACCCCTCGTAGCATTTTGTCACAAATTTTGATAATCCCCCCCTATAAATGACGTAGCTTGTTAAACAACCCCCCCCCCTCCCTCAAACAACAAAATGTTCATGTCAAAAAGCAAGTAACAAAAAAACTCGAAACTTAGTTCTGATTTAAATTTAAACTTGTGTGAACATTATGAAAAAAAAACAATAGCTAGAAAACATTGCCGACTGTGAAGCAGATCTGGTGTGATGGTGAAAGCACGTGACTATCACGCCGAGGACCTGGGAACGAATCACACTCCGGACAAACTCGCAAAATGTGAGTTCTTCCTTCGGAAGGGAAATAAAGCGTGGGTTCTGAGATGAAGAAGGGCTAAACATCTAAGGGGTAATACAGACAGAAATAAAAACATTTCCGACGGCCAGGTTCAGATTGCCAACATCAATACCATAGGTGCAACCAGAGAAGAATATCACCAAAGCTAATGACTCAATAAAACCACCCATCGTTCTGCTTAATGCCGAAGAACAGTATGTAGATGCACCCAATACAATGCAATACCATATTAACCCAGCAGCTCTTCCGAAGATATTAGTTTGCTCTTCAATAAATCTGTTAAGAATATCAATTTGGTTTCATTTGAATAAAATTCACCACGACATTTGAAGGACCCTGAAGGAGTTTCTTCTAAAATTCTTTCAGCAGTTCATTCTGGAATTCCTCAAGGAGTTTCTTTTAGGATTCCCATTTTTGAGAATTCCTCCCTTTTTAATTCCTCCAGCACTTCCTTCTGGGATTTCTCCAAGAATTGCCATTGGGATTCCATTTGAGATTTCCTCCTTTTTGTATTCCTTCAGGGGTTCCTTCAGAGATCCCTCCAAGAACTTTTTCCGGAGTTCCTTCTTCGATTCTACTAAAAGTTCATTCTGGGATTTTTTCCGGGAGTTTTTTTCTAAGGTTTTTTAAAAGTTTATCCATGGTTTCCTTCGGGAGTTCTTTCAAGGTTTTCATCTCTTCTGTTTCACCAGCAGATTCTTCCGACATCTTTTCAGGGATTTCAAACGGTTTTTTTTAAATGCCATCAGAAATTCTTTCTGGGTTGCCTGAATATGTCTCTTTCGGGATTCCTCCAGGAGTTCCTTCTTGGTTTCCTTCAGGAATTCACTCAGATATTCATTCCGAGATCTCTGTAGGAAACCCCTCCAGCATTCTTTCAACTCCCCTCCAGGAGTTGCTTCTGGGATTCCTCCAGGAGTTCTTTTTCGGATTCCTTCAGGAACTCCTTCCTGGATTCTTCTGGGAGTTTCTTCTAGGATTCCTCGAGGACTTCCTTTTATGATTTATACAGGATATTTTTTTCCCAGGACTTCTTCATGAAGTTTTTCCGGCATCCCTCCATTCACTCCTTCCTCCATTCCTTCAGGATTTTCTTTCTAAGGTTTCACCAGGAGTTCTATCTGGATATCTTCCGGGATTCCCCAAAAGTTATTTTCGGGAGTCCTTCAGAAATTTCTTCCGGGATTCCTTCAATAATTTCGACCGTGATTTCTTTAGAAATTTAACCACGAGTTTGTTCTGAGACTCTACAAATAGTTCCTTCTGAAATTCTTCCATGAGTTTATTCAAGATTTCTTCAAAAGTTTCATCTAGAATTGCTCCAGGAACTCCTCGCGGGCTTTCTTTTGAAATTTCTGTATGATTTCCTTCCATGATTCCTCCAGGATTTTCTTCTGAAATTCTTGTGGAAGTTCCTTGAGGGATTCCTTTTGAGATGCCTCCAAATCCTTTTGGGATGATTTCAGAAGCTTTTTCTGGGATTTCCAGTAGGTATTCCTGTGAAAATGTTATTCTTCTCCTGTTGGGGAAACCTATAAATAACACCACGAGAAATTCCTAAGCTGCTAAAGGAGCTCCTAAGAAATTTATGGAGGAATTCTTCAATGAAGTTTTGTAGAAACTATATAAGGCACTCCCGGAATAATGTCATAATGAGCATGAGCATGAGCATGAGCATAGATGACCGTACAATTCGTAGTTGCTACTCCGTGATTGACCAGAACAATCGAAATTGCACAAGGAACCAACAAACGGAGCTTGGGAGTAACTACCGCTCTCAATGTGCACAGTTCGAGAATTCCAGACTTTATTAGTCAATAACGGCGCCGGCCACGTCCTTACGGTCATCGAGGAAGGAAAGGAATGTTAGTGTGACGTACGTTGCTACTAGAGACCGAGATCACCTCATTTTCTCCACGACTGTCACGAGAAGGAGTTTTTGTTAGTGGGGAGGGGGAGAGTCACATGATTTGGATTCACTTTGGTAGGTGATGTCATTCATGCAACCTTTACTTGAGTCAAAACATTTATTCACTTTGACTAAAATATTACAGATGTCGACACCGAAGATGACGAACCATTCAAATTTTTGTGTAAATGCAAAAAATGAAAGAAACATATTTATTATCAACTGAATGTGCATTGGAAACTAGCGCCGACACATGATGTGACGAACTTTTCAATATTTGTTAGATAAACACACAAAAACCAGAGCAGAATTTTATACATTAAGCAATAATTATTATGATAAAATGGAACGAGCTCACCAATAAACATCCTTCGAAGTGTCCAGTGCGTATATGCTGCAGAATCTTCCACTAACTGGCCTCTTCTCCGAAATCACACTGAACCGCTACAACTATACAAGGGTACGACGACGTGCACATTCAAATTGACGACGACGACGACGCGACCGGTCCGAATGAAAAAAGCGGCCTCTTCACTTTGCCTCCAAAATCACACTAAACCGCTCCGTACGAAGATGATCACAGTCAAATCGACGACGACGACGACGCGGCCGGCCCGAATGAAAAGAAGCGGCTTTTTCACTTTGCCTCCAAATATAAGGCACTCCTGGAATAATGTCATAATGTCAAAAACTTTTTCCTTTGTAGCCTTAGCAGCGTCCAGTGCCCTATAGGGTAAACAGGTATAATATGCCCCCCTAAGCAGAAATGGCAATATATCCAAAATTGGCGCCCTATTCCATCTATTGTCCACTGCAAATCGTTGTTTCTAAAGTCAGTGAAGTGTTGCTTGAGAACTTTACCTCTGGAGGGGCGGCTATGGAAGCTTTGAAACGTTTTCCGAAAACGTTCCAAAATTTACCTTATCAAAACAAACGGGGCAATAAGCCCCATCAAAAGAAAAACGTCCAGCCCCGTGATAAAACTGTACCAGGGGATAATTCTACCACATGCTTATTCTAGGAGAGTCTTTTAACAAGTGTTTAACTGCATAAAAGTTGCAAAATAACATAAGCGAACAGAACTGGCTTCGTTTACAATGATGCCAGCTTGCAAGAGGTAAAATATTACGCCAAAAGCCTCGATTTCAGACTTTTTGATATTTTTATTGCCTTTCTATACCAATAAACTAACGGATCAGCTTGATGGCAATTAATCATCAATATTTAAGATTTCCAATCGATCCCGCATGCAAAAAGCGCTTGAATCGCTAGAAAATGAAGGGGGGCGTTTTGCCCCGGTGGGGCGTATTATACCCTTTTTCCCTAGCAAGCTGTAAACTATTGAAATTGAAATTGATTTTCATACACATTATTCTTTCATTATTCATTATTCTTTACGCAGGACTTCAAAACCTTTATCTCAGATACAGTTGTTGCGTCCAATAGCTGCACGTCTTATGAAATGAAGCCAGCATTTATGTCCATTATTTGTTATTTACATTAATGTGATGAAAAAAGGGATGCTAACATAAGGCTGAATTTCAGAAGGCTGAATGCCCAAAAGGCTGAACACAAAAGGCTGAAAGTAACATAAGGCTGAATTTCAAAAGGCTGAATTTCAAAAGGCTGAATGCACAAAAGGCGAATTTGCGAAAATTCAGGAAAGGAGTTATATAACTTCTTCTTTTTTATGGCGTAACGTCCCATCTGAGGCATTTCTACAGTTATTAATTGAGAGCCTTCTCTGCCAATGACCACTTTGCATTTGTATACATATCGTGTGACAGGCAAGAAGATACTTTATGCCCGCGGTAGTCAAGGAATTTTCCATTACAAAAAGTTCCTGGTCCGAGCGAGAATCGAACCGGTCACTCTCAGCATGACTACCCGTTTGCTACCACATCGGCTACATATATGAGCCCTAGTCATAGACTGTGCATAGTGAAGAGGCCAATGATGCATACCAACGAACATAAAACATGACTGATGATAAAAATTGGAGATTTTTCCTTCTTTTAACATGAGCTATTCTTTCGAGTCATGCTGTTGAGATTGGTTGCTATGACAGCTGACAACAATGTTTTCAGAGATTCTCCCTTCTTTTAAACATATGCTATTCTTTGGAGAAATACTATCATAAGTCCTGTTCAACGACGCCGGTTGAACTTGCTCGAAGTTGCTGCATCTCGCTTTTACCCATTTGTCATCAAATGGATAAGAGCGGGATGCAGCAACTTCGAGCAAGTTGAACCTATGTCGTTGAACAGGACTATAGTTACGTAGGCGATCACTAATGTATAGCATGGGATTGTTAGCGCGGACAAACAGTCCTAACGCTTCCCGTTGCAAAACATAGTAACGGAAGCATGTTCGCCTAATGACAAAAAAATAGTTTAGCCAACCATTAACCAATGAGCGGTAGTGTGCGTCAAATGTCAAGCTCAAGCAAACCAATACAAGTGCCAGGGCTGGTCGGCCAACTAGCAAATTTTCAAAAAGACCGTTATATCAGTGTACGATATGAATAATAAGAGTTATGTCTGTTTGTCCGTGATGTTAGTGTTGGGTTGGTCTTCAGCATGACTGCTTTTCGTTTGAGAACTAGTCGAATTATTATTTCAGCCTCATGTTTTTTCAGCCTTTTGATATTTTCAGCCTTTCGTTATTCAGCCTTTTGTAATTCAGCCTTTTGTTATTTCAGCCTTTTGTGTTTCAGCCTTTTGTACGTAACCCTGAAAAAAAAAATCGATCATGCCATATGTATATTTTTTTTTATTTACTGGATAATGGTACTTAAAGCAAGTAAAAATTTTATTAAGCTTAGTAGAAAGCTACGTAGCATATCATGAACCCCTACCCCCCTATCGTCACACTTCGTCACAAAATCACAAACACCCCCCTCCCCCCAAAAACCTACGTCATTTATGGACGACCCTAAATAGAAAGGAGATAGGATCTTGGCACGAGAATGGTCTGGAATGCAGTATGGTTAAGTTATGCGACTAGGTTATTTTGAAATTATATAGAGTATTGGTTCCCTTATTAAGCATGTGGCGCTCAATTTCATCCCACGAAAAGCAAAGGATTGAATCGCTGCTTGATTTAAGAGCCCTGGAGAATAGCAGTGAGTCGCATCGTCAAATCCTCATGGATGAGTGTGCCGATTACATATGAGTGAAGAATTCGAATAATCCCGTTTTTATTTTGCAGCCTAGTGTAATCCATAATCGCAAGCGTATACGATTGGGATTCCCATTGGGAATACCGGCTGAGAATCTTGAATACCGATATTGCAGATTAGTACATTTTGGACCGCCATCGAGAAAGCATTTTTTGTTCCCACCTTGAAACGTTATATTAGATCACATTTGTTCAGGAAAAAACATCAATGATATAGTTTTGGTTAAAAATGGCAGTCAAAGTATTTGTGTGTTTGATACTTTCATTAATGTGGTATCAATTGAGTCAATCTATTAGTATCCCGGTGTCACCATGCAGTGACCTGTTCTCATACCGAGTTCACCCTGATGATAAGACGACTGTTGGTTTTATACAGCTAACTGGTTTAAATCCTGATGAGAATGTTCGTCTCAAGGTACAGATCTCAATAAGAGCTTGGTTGATGAAAGTAAGTAGAGTGTAGTTTAGTTGACTAGAATGAAGTGATTTAGCTATGCTCTTTTCAGGACCAAAAATTTTACCTCCATCTGTACAAACCACTCGACGCTACGTACAGTGACATCGTCAATCACGGAACTGCAACATATTGGATAAAATCCCCAGTGCAACACCCTCTCCCTTTGCTGGTATCAATAAACCTAAACGGAAAACAAATATGTTCCGGGCCTCCTGCACAAAAATCAGCATCAACTGCAACGATGTCTCATACTTTTATTTGTCCAAAGTCGTATAGTACGGGGCATGAAGTATGTACTGCATGGCGAAGCATTCGAACTAAATTTGAAAATGCTCCTATAACATTCCAAATGTTTTTTACTAAAAAGGGTTGGAGTACGGAGTAACTTTAACTAACTTTACGAAACACTGTGTGTAACAAAATCCATAAACAGGAAGAAATTGATGTAGAAGTTCGGTGTTACCATAGCAATTCATACATGAGCATTGCAGAAAAGTAAAAATTCAGGACATTTTTCACAAATCGTACCCAACGGTAGGTGCTACAAGAAGTCCTTAACGAAATGCAGCAGCTCAAGTGATAATCTCAGTGATATTTACATCTGTCACATACGATATTTCGTAAACTTGGGCATTGTTTTGAACTTAAAAGTAGCATTTCTAAATTGACATCCTATGCTTCTCCATTCATAAAATCGGAGATTAACTCATAAGTAACTGTTTCTAGGCTACCAAGGCGTATCTTCGTCCACCGGTTGCAATTCAAGAGTGAGTATTGAACAAACAAAAAAGGTAAATCACATCATACATATCAAACATATTAGTAAATTCCACACGCGTAATTTCTGGCTATGTATCCATTTCTAGACGAATCTTTGAAAAGGGCCTATCTGCTTTGCGTAAGCAAACATGTTTTTGTCTCTGTAGGGCCTATCTGCATCCACCCACGCAAATCATACACCCTTATCAGAAAGAGTGTTTTTCAACCTATCTGTTAAGGGTGCTGATGTGCGTGGGTGAATGCAGATGGGCCCTGCAGAGACAGAAACATGTTTGTTTACAAAAAGCAGATAGGCCCTTTTCAAATGTTCGTCCAGATTTGGATGTAACTGCACACTTTCACATCATCACGGATTTGAACCAAATTTTGAGAAAATAGGGTAGAAATCTACTTGGTCGTACGTGCTTATTCCCGTCATATTAGATGGAAAATAGCCGATAGTTATAGATGTCCAAACTAACCTTTGCCAATGGCTCATCAGATGGAAGTAAAAAGATGTAGACTATCATAAAACACCCCCCTCCTCCCTATAGCACTGGAAATCCAATAATTACGCAAAATTTCACGTTTCAATTTCACTGCACTTACGAGCAGCAGTTTAAGGGATGGTTCTTCATCGCCGTTCAATTTTCAATTCGCCAGATTTACTTGTTGAACTAACCTTCAATTCACACCCCACATAAGCTCTGTGGCACTCCAAAGTTGGTGTTCATTGCTGTAGAATGCAGCAAAAGCTGTTCAATGAATCAAATCAATCGCTTTTTCTCTTCAGTTAAATGTTGGTTTACAGTTGTCTTCGGCTCGGAGGATGCAAGCATGTGTATTAGACTGGGTCAACAAAGTCGATTTTTTGGAACAAAGCTTTTTCGATTCCTTTTAGCGTCCAAAACAACTGTGCAAAATTTGGAAGCGATTGGTTTCTTCCCCGTATTCCGCATTGCGATTGAAATTTGTATGGAATTTAGTATGGGAAAACGTACTTTTTTGCATTTTTCTCATAAATTGAAATTTTTCGTCTAAAACAATCTAACTAATGACGTTGAAGTATAGCCTAGGACACTTGTGAAAAAAAGTTATAACGTACAGATTGCCCGGTGGTGCTTAACGTTTAACATGTAAAGGAATAACATCAATAATAAAATCTCCATTTTTGGCCCAAGTTACCAGGCAAATAACTTTTTTCACAAGCGTCGGATCACTTCGCGGTCTTCGGCAAAGTTTTTCGGCATATCCTAGGCTAAACTTTAACGTCATTAGTTATATGGTATTAGACAAAAGAATACATCTTATGAGTAAAATGCAAAAAAGTACGTTTTCCCATACCAACTTTCATACAAATTTCAATCGCAATGCGGAATACGGGGACGCAACCAATCGCTCCCAAATGTTGCACAGTTGATTTGGGCGCTAATATAGATTGAAAAGGCTTGGTTCCGGGTTGATACGATCAAATTTAAAGTTTCTCCATACAACGTTGACCCACTCTAATGTGTATGTGTGGATTTACTGCATACGGATCATCGAAACACAGAGCAAGGTTTCTCCGTAGCACTGTGATGGCATGTTATGTAAGATCTGGATTAGGGTGGCCCACTCTTATGTGAAAAACAAACATTTCGAAAAATGCCAAGTCTTACCTCCTAAATCAGTTGTTTTGGACTCCCAGAAGCTACGTTCAAAATTTGAGCAAAATCGGTTGAGTTAGGCTAGGGTTAGGGGGCGCTCAAAACGCTTGAAGTTTGTATGGGAAAACTTGGCCAAATGTATGCAGAAATTATAAGTTTTCGAATATTGCCGCTAGGTGGCGCTGTAAGCGTTCAATAAATAAACCCTTTTGTATTATTGTAGGTGACTTTATGCCAAAGAACTTTGTCGAAGACCGCGAAGTGATCCGACGGCTGTGAAAAAAGTTATACCCTAGGGAAAATGAGATTTCATTATTGATATTATTCCTTTACATGTATTGGAAAAACAACAATAGAGTTCTTGTACCGACTTTTCGAACCCTCTAAGCAGAATACCCTCTTTGAATGAGTGTAATCAGTTTCGTACCTTTTAATTCCGCCCTATGTTGCTTATCCTTTGACAGATACGCGTATTTTGACTACCACTTGTAATCTTCCTCAGTGTCAGTTATCCACTGCCCCACTGGGAGTCCAAAACAACTGATTTAGGAGGTAAGGCTTGGCATGTTTCGAAATTTATGTTTTTCATATAAGTGTGGGCCACCTTAATCTGGATGGTAAAAATATTAAATGCAGTTACCGTAAAACGGGGTAACATTGATCGGCTTGGCCGACCGCATGAAATGTTCAAACAAGCATTTTACATTGAATCAGTTTCTGCTATCGGATGGTATATCGTAATCTGCTATTATTTAGCTATTAAATGACATGTAAATCTTGAAAATTGAATTTCATAAACATTAATATAAATCGATTTATCTATAACTGTGTTTTGTAGCGCAATGAGATACATTGTCAAACATTCATGCCTGGCATGAATGCTAAATACAATATGAGGTTCGAAATCATTGTATTACTTCAATATGATATCCTAGAGTTGGATTTAATGAACGAAACTTTCATGAAAATTCTCTTTTTCAATCAAATTTACGATTTATTGAAAGTAGGCTATCAATTAAGCCATTGCCTACCTTTAGGCGTTATTCGCGGTTTGGAGGATTTTAATCCTAAAATAACTCAAAAAGTACATAACTTGTAAGAATTTGGACAACATATTCGAAATCATCGACCCCGAATTTAGTAAGTAAGGGTATTTTCAACACAAACGAACATAGGTTAACTTAGGTAATCAATGTTACCCCGAATCAACAAAATTAAAAATTAGATTAAAAAGCCTATTTAAACATGTTTAAAAGTTTTACAATACTTTTTCGAGTAGCTTAACACATAATCAGAGGGCCAGTACTTATTTTAAAAGCATAAAACATGTAACATTTGCTTTAACAAGAGAATTATTCAAGAGAAATAGAAAATTTTGATCAATGTTACCCCGGATTACGGTACCTCCTTATCAATTTAAAAGTTTCTGCTCAATCGTATTTTGAGCGTATGATTTAATTTGGATTGCGAAGAATTTGACCGACTTTACGAATACACACCTATGGCTGAAACATTTTTTTATTATCCTATATACCATAAAGGTGTCACGTAGAAGATGTGCCGAGAATTAAATTCAGGTTGTGCCCGAATAAGACGTGGACTTAACGGAAACAGAATTCAAGGACAATTATTCAACCTCATTAGTTTAAGAAAATTGTAGTTCATTAATATTTTTTACGTGATATGCAAGCTAAGCTATAAATCAATAATTCGTACAAAATTGGTCATGAGATGTGAGGCGAGGTGCTAGAACAAAATCATCATGGTCGCTACTTACATAGTTTATCATAATGAACAATCGACGAGAATATATAAACAATGACCCCTTTCCTCTATTCCAGCAATTGTGGCACCAACAATCAGGTAACTGACCTTTCTATCAACGGCAAGCCCTCACGAGTGGGTCAATTCCCATGGGCTGTTCCACTATTCGAACGCAATTGGTTATCAGTGCTCGAATATTTCTGTACTGGGACAATCGTTACGGATCGTCATATTTTAACTGCGGCTCACTGCGTCAAAAACATGGACCCCGACGATATCCTAGCCATTCCCGGAATACACAACATCTCAGATTTATCTACGGAAGATGGCGCTATTCATGCAAATGTACAGCATGTCATATGCCACGAAGACTACGAGCGTGACAGTGAGCACCTCGTTGATCAAGATGCGGATATTGCTATCTTGCGTTTGAAAAGGCATCTGCATTTCACGATTTTGATTAAACCTATCTGTTTGAGGCAAGATCTAGACCAGCTAAGCACAATGAATAACAACAACGGTTTAGTGTCAGGCTGGGGCCACACCGAAAATGGACCTGCAAAAATCCCCTTCTACTATACCAGTACCATTGTCAGTAAAGAGCAGTGCGGCGCTGACTTGGGCTTTAGTATACCAAAAAGGGCCAGGATATTCTGTGGCGATGGTTCGGGTTCTGTCGCTTGCAAAGGAGACTCCGGTAGCGCGATGGCTATGAAGTATAAGAATCGCTTTTATCTACGAGGTGTGGTATCGAAAGCGATCCTGGATGAAACAACTGGGAAGTGTGACGCGGATAATTATGCCATATATATAGATGTACCGAAGTTTATGCACTGGATACTTGGGCATATTAATGATGATGATTATGATGATGGTGATGATGATTTTGATTCTAAAAATGATGATGATAACGATAATAATGATGATGATAATTTCGATGATGATGGTGGTGATGATGATGATGATGATGATGATGATGATGATGTTTTCGGCTATGATGATGATGATGATTTTGATTTTAAAGATGTTGATGATAAAGATGATGATAGCGAGGAAGATCATTTTTCTTCTATTTTCTCAGTGTTTACTTCTGTTGGTATTGGTTTACTCATTAACAAGTATGTCATCATTATAGGCATAATAGTCAATGGTGTTACTAGATTTTTTTCCTAATTGTAATACATGCATTTTGATCCGCGGGTGCATAGTTCCCAGTTGTATATTAGTATGAAAATACAATGCCATCTGTTCTAATTGAATAAATTCTACATACATAGTTTAAAGGCATGATCTGTATAGGTAATTTTGTGAACATCCATAGGATGATTTAAGACTTTCAAATAAAGTACTTGTCTGCTTCCAAAATAAGTTTGGAGTTGGCTTTGACCATGATCAGCGTATATGGCAGAACTTGTGAAGATATTTTTGTTAGAACATCTAAATACTAAAATGTCATAGTTCCAGTATCTAATCACATAACATAAGTGGAACTCCATAGTCAGAGCGGAGGAAAAAGTTGTATCATTTTTCCAGCACGCGAAACTGTTAAATCATTTATAAAAGGTGTTGAACTGTCATTTATTTTGGTAAACAAAAAACATCTGATTCAACTAGTGCGACCGATTCTCATGATTCACATGAAATTTTGTACACATGTAGGCACCAAGGATGTTTTCGATCACCTGGCATTCATTTTACTTATTTGCTCATAATTCAGTTCAGAAGCCTTATATTGAAATGTTGAGTTCGACAAAGTTGTATATTAGTGTTATACCTACAGTTATCACCAAGAACGCCATATTCCAACTCTAATATTTACATCGTAAAATTGTTAGTGCCACCTACTCATACTAAACGATCGGATTTTTCAATCGTTTAGTATGAGTAGGTGGTACTAGCGCTCTAGCGCCGTATATATAAGAGTTAAAATATGGCGTCCTTGGTGATAATTGTAGGAAAAAGATTAATCTACAAATTTGCCGAAAACCTTATTTCAATATTAGGTTTCTGAACTGAGTTATGGACAAATGAGTCATACAATTGCCAGGTGATCGAAAACTTCCCTGGTAGACACCATTAATACTATCCGTGTACAAAAAATCAAGTCAATTCGTTCAAAATTGACTGAGTTATTGCAAAAACGCGACCCGTGCAAAAAAAAAGAATCGGGTGTATTCCAGTTTTGGCAAAGAATACAGGAATGAAGATTGGCAACTGAGATATGTGCAAAACTAGTTCATTTTGTCACTAGCTCATATAAATCTTCGAAATAACTCATCCACGTTTCACATATCGATCTCCCTTTATATTTAAGGCTGGGCTGCAAAACGGTGAGTCGATAAGGAGAGCGTCCAACATAGCTCTGGTCCTCACAAGTTCCTACCTCATGCTTCCACGGGTCAAGCGATGACAAAGACCGCCAGCTAAAAGTTGTGTGCTTAGCTGGTAGTGCAGCCTGGGCACTGTTGTCCTTCTGACTTCAGCTAGATTGAGGAGGTACGATCCGAGTGTCTGTTCACCAAAGAGGTGCGGCTCAAACAGCGTCTGTTCTGGCATCCAGCGGCTGAGTAAGAAACGCTGCATCACGCCCAGCTAGATCCAAGGTGGTAGCCCCATCAGCGTGGTCGTCCCAGTGTTGGTTGGGACGTTAAACAGAACTGGCACGATGGCCCTCCGGCGAGACAGGAGTGTTGGCGTAGGCCCAATAAGCCACCCGTAAAAATTCCCATTGCGAATAACATAGGAGAAAATACGACTCGATACAATCGGCAAAGACCCACGCGACGAAATAAGGACTACGATTGGAAACTTGGAACATGGAATTGCAAGTCACTAGGTTTCGCAGGATGTGACAGGATAATCTACGACGAACTACATCCCCGCAACTTCGACATCGTGGCGTTGCAGGAACTTTGTTGGACTGGACTGAAAGTGTGGAAAAGCGGGCATCGAGCGGCTACCTTCTACCAAAGCTGTGGCACCACCAATGAAGTGGGAACAGGATTTATAGTGTTGGGCAAGATGCGACAACGTGTGGTCGGGCGGCAGCCGATCAACGCAAGGATGTGCATGTTGAGAGTTAAGGGCCGTTTCTTCAACTACAGCATCATCAACGTCCACTGCCCACACGAAGGGAGACCCGATGACGAGAAAGAAGCGTTTTACGCGCAGTTAGAGCAAACATACGATGGTTGCTCGCCGCGTGACGTGAAAATCGTTGTCGGCGACATGAACGCGCAGGTAGGAAGGGAGGAAATGTACAGACCGGTAATCGGGCGAAACAGCCTGCACGCCGTATCGAATGATAACGGCCAGCGATGCGTAAACTTTGCAGCCTCCCGTGGTATGGTAGTCCGAAGCACCTTCTTCCCCCGCAAAGATATCCACAAAGCCACCTGGAGATCACCCGACCATCAAACAGAAAACCAAATCGACCACGTTCTAATCGACGGTAAATTCTTCTCAGATATAACCAACGTCCGCACATACCGCAGTGCGAATATAGATTCGGATCACTACTTAGTCGCTGTATGCATGCGCTCAAAACTTTCGACAGTTATCACCACGCGTCGAAGTCGAACGCCGCGGCTCAACATCGAGCAACTTCGTAACGTAGAAGTGGCTCAAGACTACGCGCAGCAGTTAGCAGTGGCCCTACCAACGGAAGAGCAGCTTGGCGCAGCTACACTTGAAGATGGCTGGAGGGACATCCGATCCGCCATAGGTAGTACCTCGGCTACAGCACTAGGCTTCGCGACTCCGAATCACAGAAACGACTGGTACGACGGCGAATGTGAACAGTTGAAAAACGAGAAGAATGCAGCATGGGCGAGAATGCTGCAACACCGTACGAGAGCGAATGAGGCACGTTACAAACAGGCGCGGAACAGGCAGAACTCAGTCTTCCGGATGAAGAAGCGCCAGCAGGAAGAACGAGATCGCGAAGCGATGGAATAGCTGTACCGCGCTAAGGACACACGAAAGTTCTATGAGAAGCTGAACCGCTCGCGCAGAGGCTTTGTGCCACAAGCCGACATGTGCCAAGATAATCACGGGAATATTCTCACGAGCGAGCGTGAGGTTGTCGAGAGGTGGCGGCAGCATTACGATGAGCACCTCAATGGCGACGTTGCAAGTACCGAAGGTGGCGTGGTAACAGATCTAGGAGTATGTGCACAGGACGAAAGACTTCCGGCCCCTGACCTCCAAGAGATTGAGGAGGAGGTTGGCCGGTTGAAAAACAACAAAGCCGCTGGAGCAGATCAACTACCAAGCGAGCTTCTAAAATACGGTGGAGAAGCACTGGTGAGAGCACTACACTGGGTCATTACCAAGATTTGGGAGGAGGAAGTATTACCGGAGGAATGGATGGAAGGTATCGTGTGTCCCATCTACAAAAAGGGCGACAAGTTGGATTGCGGGAACTACCGCGCGATCACACTACTGAGCGCTGCCTACAAGATACTCTCTCAAATTTTATGCCGCCGTCTATCACCGATTGCAAGAGAGTTCGTGGGGCAATATCAGGCTGGATTTATGGGTGAACGCGCTACAACGGACCAGATGTTCGCCATCCGCCAGGTGTTGCAAAAATGCCGCGAATACAACGTGCCCACACATCACTTGTTCATCGATTTCAAATCGGCGTATGATACAATCGATCGAGAACAGCTATGGCAGATTATGCACGAGTACGGATTCCCGGATAAACTGATACGGTTGATCAAGGCGACGATGGATCGAGTGATGTGCGTAGTTCGAGTATCAGGGACACTCTCGAGTCCCTTCGAATCTCGCAGAGGGTTACGGCAAGGTGATGGTCTTTCGTGCTTGCTGTTCAACATTGCTTTGGAGGGTGTAATAAGAAGAGCGGGGATAAACACGAGTGGGACGATTTTCACGAAGTCCGTTCAGCTGCTTGGTTTCGCCGATGATATTGATATTATTACACGTAAATTTGAGACGGTAGCGGAAACGTACATCCGACTAAAGAGTGAAACCAGGCGAATCGGATTAGTCATTAATGTGTCGAAGACAAAGTACATGATGGCAAAGGGCTCCAGGGAGGAATCACCGCGCCCGCCACCCCGAATTCATATCGACGGTGATGAAATCGAGGCGGTTGAAGAATTCGTGTACTTGGGCTCACTGGTGACCGCCGACAACGACACCAGCAGAGAAATTCAGAGGCGCATTGTGGCAGGAAATCGTGCTTACTTTGAACTCCGCAGAACTCTACGATCGAATAAAGTTCGCCGTAACACGAAGTTAACCATCTACAAAACGCTGATTAGACCGGTCGTCTTCTATGGGCACGAAACATGGACCCTACGTGCAGAGGACCAACGCGCCCTTGGAGTTTTCGAACGGAAGGTGTTGCGTACCATCTACGGCGGAGTGCAGATGGAAGACGGGACTTGCAGAAGGCGAATGAACCACGAGCTGCATCAGCTGCTGAGAGAACCAACCATCGTTCATACCGTGAAAATCGGGAGGCTACGGTGGGCGGGTCACGTCATCAGGATGTCGGATAGCAACCCGACTAAAATGGTTCTCGAGAGTCATCCGACCGGTACAAGAAGACGTGCTGCGCAGAGAGCGAGCTAGGTGGGTCGAACAAGTGGAGTACGATCTGTTGACCCTACGCAGAGTGCGGAACTAAAGACAAACAGCCATGGACCGAGTGGAATGGAGACGGCTACTATGTACAGCAGAGGCCACCCCGGCCTTAGCCTGATCGGTAAGGTAAGTAAGAAAGGATGTTATTTGTACATCACTTTTGTAAATCATATCTTTTACTTCTCGGCTATTTCATCGAGTTATATGGTGGATGATAAATGTGATACTGCTTCTAGGTAACTGCTGGAATGGGTTTGTTAACACTTTCTGGTGCCAACCAGGGTGTACATGGTGAGTTGGAAAACGATGTTACCGAGTGAAATTACGTTCAAAAATGGATACATTGCCAAAAATTACGCGCCTGGATATGACGAAATTATTTACTGTGTGGCTTTGTTGGTGTAATAAAGAATACATTAAGACAAAAAAACTTAGGAAGAACGTAAGAACCCCTTATGATTTGGCGACACCACGATCATTGTTGAAAGCCATAAATTTCACTTATGATTAAGAGAGAAAAAATCAATATTCAGTTCCTTAACAAAATCACGAGTCTTCGCCTATGAATATCATCGAATAAAAGCTATGATTATCGTGTGTTTGAATTGAATTCAATTATCGTCGCACTTATCTTTTATTAGAGTCCTGCGGCGGTCGTACGCCCGCGAGGCCCACAGCCGCAGTGACAGTCGCAAGGCAAAACAAAAGAAACATGTTCCCGCCCAAAACAAAAGCACGTGGGTTTCGCGAAGTGACAGATGTTTTCGGATGTATTTGTGATGAACGACAAGAGTGGCTCAGTAAAATGAGTGTGCTTGCTGTCAAACCCCATACAATGGAATAAAATACTTTTAGAATCTGATGACGCTTTTACGATTAGTAACTGTCGCGCTTATATCGGAAGCGAGAGGCAGGTAATCGCCATATTCAGATTTTTCTTGAGAGGCATAATACTAATACTTATGGAAATCCATATTGTTAATTATGAATTTCATGGCGCAAGTAAAATAATATTCGTATTACAATTTTATTGATTATGGATGAATTAATTCTATTCTAAATCATGGCATGAAATTCGGAATTACCCAGTAAAATGATCGATATTTCTTAATCGATATTTCAAAATAAAAGGATAAAGGAGCGCATTTGACGGTTCTTTCATTTAGGTTTGCATAAGGAGCTAGCATTCTCTGGCAAAAAAATGACCGTCAAATTTGCTTCTTATCATTTTTATTCAATCGTTAAGAACGATTAAGAACGATCGGTCTTGTTGCTTACGCTGTCCCAGATTTGTTGTTGATTTGGGCGGAGAATTCTTGAGATTAGGAAATGAAGGCAATTTGACTTTTTATGTCCTTCAGTTCCGAAAACAGATCTTTGGTGGGCTGTTCATAAACCACGTAGACCAAAATTTGGCCATCTCAGACCCCCCTCCCCCTCGTAGACTTTTGTCCATACAAAAATTTTAAAATTTGTATGGAGCGTAGACTTTGGCCGGACCTCTCCCCCAACCCCCCAAAAAGTCTACGTGGTTTATGAACGGCCGCTTATGTGTGTTTATCCAAGCAGCAGCTAATTGGAATCCATACCTTTACTGTAACGATTTTCATAGTTTTCAATAATGATTTTTTCACAACCATGCCACTTATGACAATCATAAGTTGTAGGTATGAAACGCAAGCACAACAGCTATAAAATAAATAAGCGAGTAATGAAACAGAAAAATCATCCATTCATAAATTACAACTTATGGAAATCCTAAGTGTTTTTGCCTCAGTGTACCCCGGGTGGGCAATTAGCCTGTGTATGCTGGCAAAATTCTTTTGTTCTTTGACTTTTACTGCGAGCTCTGTTTTGGTGCTGTCCTGCTCACTCTGACAGATATTTTGAACACAGTGCTCACAGTAAAAGTCAAAATCTCACAGCATGCAGAGGCTAATGTGCGTGCGGTATCAATTGTCTGTTGACATAAATATTGAGGGATGAGGCTCTTCACACATTGAGAGATGCTCATTGTCAAACATAGGGTCAAGTGGGGTAAAATGCCATTTTTCAAACTTTCATCGTTTTCAATGATAATTAGCCTCATTTGTTAGGCTTTCAAAGTGGTAACAGCAACTAGACAATATTTGCTCGATATTGCTGGTTGCTTTCAAAGATGGATTTTTGATGCAATTCGCCTATCACACTATTTTTGTGCTCGGGGACGGTTGCCGACATTAATTTCATAAACTCCACATTTCACAAACTTTTTCCTCTGATAACCCGGTAACGACTTTGGTGAGTAACAAAGAGAGAAAGTCGTGTCGGAGAGTTGTCAGATGTATTAGAATCAAAACAAAATCGAGAAAGAATCAGGCGAATCACACACCACGTGCTAATCTGTGACATTTCTCGACGTTAGAATGCTGTCAGATAGGCCGGTTGCACTTATCGTCACACTTCTCAACCGTCACACTTTCATACTGTGCAGTTCGATTTGGTGTGAACAGTGCAATACTTCAGCAAAACTATTCATCAAACTCTTGCGTTTTCATCGATTTTTAGCGATTTTAAAAACTGATTCGTAAAACGGAAGTGGTGCAAAAAGACCATCTGCCATGGGGTAAGATGCTACTTCATGAAAACATTCAAAAATTACGTCCATCTGTTTTCGGGCATTTCCGACTCCTTTTCCCCCCTCTGCCCCGCTTTTTTCGTATACTCAATAAATGCAGTGTTACCTCCCTCCCCGCAAAACGATGATCATAATATTTGAATGACCCCTTATATGGATAGCGTAGATATTAACAACCATGCGCCTCCATGTGTGCCTCAATCTCGTTGGAAACACTTGGCTGGTAATTAAATCACCAGAAAACCTTAATTGCAAGCACGAAAAACCGGAAGTTGTAAATTTTCATAGGGAAATCAAAAGATTGCAAACATAACTTGACACCATTCGCCTATAGTAATGATCATGTCCCATTCAGGAATGATTTTTTGAGTTAGGCCATTTTACCCCATCTTGTCATTTTGGGCTTTGTGCCCCTACACTACACACTGGAATACGCAATATTCACACAAACAACTTTACGTTTACGTTTCTGTTGCTTGCACTGGTAAAACCCAGAACTGCGGAGATTGGCCTCTGGATATAGAATATTTTCCACTACAAAAAAAATTCAGAAGATACCTTGATCCATACTCTACATGTGCACGAACACCGATTTTGAAAATATTGCTTCGTTATTTAATAAAAAATCAAAAACCAAAAAGTGAGGAAATGCTTCCAGTTTCGCCTTAAATGCAAAAAAAAGTGTGTTTTCCCATGTAAATTCTCCAACTCAAATTTTGTACACCCGTTCAAAACTCTAAATGGAACCAGAAAACTTTGAGCTGAGAAAACGATCCCGCAAAGACCCACGCTTATACCGGTGACATATCCATATTTGATAAGCGATGATAAGTCTATGATGTCATTGACCTCACATAGTAGCAAAGCTAGCACACGTGCGTAATTACTAAAGGATGTGTATTATAAGGTACTCGCGGGAATGCGACAGATTATGCTGCGCTATTTTTCCAACACCGGAGATACAATGCCGAAGGCCCGTTTCACACAGGAACAAAAGTTACATAGAAAATACATAGAGCAGAAATCAAAATAGAACTGAGTGACAACGCCGCCGAGAAACGACAACGATGGCTTGAGCCGATTCCACGGAAACATTGAGACGATGCAAGAAATATGTTATAAGACACGCCTCCGCGCCGCTGGCCGTGCTCCAAAGACGATGCGGTATTTAATTTTTGTTTCTTTCAAGGACGGTGAGTCCAATAAAAAAAAACCTGATTTTGGATCTTCTCATACACTGTCCTGCTAAATTCTAATATAAGTATCTTCAATAGCAACACACGTCCACAATTTGCAAATGATCAACTGAATGCCTGTATTGAGCATTGTAACGTTACGTCATATCAAAATTGTTTTATATTGCTCATTTAAAAATAATAAAAAAAAAAACAAAAAAAATGTGTTTAGGTGGTAATAATAAGTACAATAGTTGTAAAGCACTGTTCTAACTGAACATTACCGCATTTCCAGTATCTTTAACAAAAGTTTTCTGTAAATCCTATTATGTTTTTGCAAAAATGCTCAAAACACCAAAAAATCTATTTGATACACCTCTAAATGTTCACCAATTGACCCATTTTTGGATTCAAGACTATTGATTCTGGATCTGGGTCGATGTCCAAATAATCCGGTTGTATTTTGTTGCCTAGTGTAATCCATAATCACTAGCGTATACGTTTGGGATTTCCACTAGGAATACCGGTTGGGAATCTTGAATACCGATATTGCAGATTAGTAAATTTTTGACCGCCATCGAGAAAGCATTTTCTGTTCCCAACTTTGAATGTTAGTTTTTATCACATTTGTTCAAGAAAAACATCAATGATATAGTTCAAATAAAAATGGCAACCAAAGTGTTAGTGTATTTTTTACTTTCATTAATGTGGTATCAATTAAGCCAATCTATTAGTGTCCCGGTGTCACCATGCAGTGACCTGTTCTCATACCGAGTTCATCCTGATGAAAAGAAGACTGTTGGTTTTGTACAGCTAACTGGTTTAAAGCCAGATAAAGATGTTCGTCTCAAGGTACAGATCTCAATAAGAGCTTGGTTGATGAAAGTAAGTAGAGTGCAGTTTAATTGACTAGACTGAAATGACTTAGCTATGCCCTTTTCAGGAACAAAAATTTTACCTCCATCTGTACAAATCACTCGACGCTACGTACAGTGACATCGTCAACCATGGAACTGCAACATATTGGATAAAATCCCCAGTGAGACACCCTCTTCCTAGGCTGGTATCGATAAACCTAAACGGGAAACAAATATGTTCCGGGCCTGCTGCACAAAATTCAGCAGCAACTGCAACGATGGCTCATGCTTTTATTCGTCCAAAGTCATATAGTACGGGACATGAAGTATGTTTTGCAGGGTGAAGCATGGGATATTTATTTTGAAATGCTTTTATAACATTTAATATATTATTTCCTTTAAAAATGTTGGAGTACAGAGTAACTATTACTAACTTTACAAAACACCGTAAGTAACGTAATACATGAACACAAAAGTAATATGTTGAAGTTCACTGTTTTTATGGTAATAGGGTGAAAATTTACTTCGTCCCATGCGCTAATTCCCGTCATATCAACTCACCTTTGCTCCATCTCATTCTTTTAATGAAATTATAATTATTTATTTCACAATATTTTTTTTAGTTTTTTTAGCTAATTAATGAAATATTAATTGATATCAAATTGACCATGAGACATTAGGCGAGGTGCAAGAATAAACTCGATCATTATTGGTCGGTGCTTAGTTAGACGTGAATTAGATAAAAACAAGGTTGCGACCATTCATTTGCAAAGATTTACATTCATTTGCTATTATCTCTGTTCAGAAGCATGCTATCGAAAAACAATGTATGGATGAATTTAACCTTGTAGTTTTATCTGAAAGTTTGCCGAATAACATAGGGGTCGCACACGCATTCGAAAGTCGTGAGCGAGCTGTGATGGCAACTTTCCACAGCGTGAATGAAATTTACATTCACAGCGTGGAGAGTTGCCTTCACAGCTCGCTCACGACTTTCTTATGCGTGTGCGACCCCTATGTTATTCGGCAAACTTTCAGATAAAACTACAAGGTTAAATTCATCCATACATTGTTTTTCGATAGCATGCTTCTGAACAGAGATAATAGCAAATGAATGTAAATCTTTGCAAATGAATGGTCGCAACCTTGGATAAAAACATTACATGAGCATTTCAGAAAAGTAAAAATTCAGTACACTTTTTCATAAATCATACCCGTACCTACCGCTCATGTGAAATTCCCAATGTTGTTAACATTTGTTACACACGATGTTTTGTAAACTTAGGCTTTGTTTTGAATTTAAAGTAGCATTTCTAAATTGACATCCTGTGCTTCTCTATTAATAAAATCGTTGCTTTACTCATGAATAACTATTTTTAGGCCACAAAGGCGCATCTTCTTCCACCGGTTGCAGTTCCAGAGTAAGTATTGAAGAAACAAATACTGTAAACAGGTAAAATGATTTTCAATGATGTCAACCTCCCAGTTCATTGCTATGGACTTTATATTATAGTAAAATATTGAGACATGTAAACAATCAGGTATTGGGTCGGCACCAGAGGCACGGTTCGATACATTTGGGAAATTTGTTCCATCGTCATGAATACGAGCGTATTTATCATCTACTTGAGGGAAAGGGAAAGAAAAAGAAAGATGGGATGGGGAAAAGGACAGGTAAGAGAATAGGGTCGTCAGCCTAGAAGAGGGCACAAACGCATAAGCGTACTACAATGGGCTTAAAGAGCGCCCATAGACCTTCACCACAACGGGTCAAGAACAACAGCATGTCCTGAAGATTCAAGTTTCTAAAGTCAGTTTTACTTAATAAGTGTTTACCGAGTATTCGGAAACGTAGTTGTCAATTGGTCAATTAATGACTGATTTTACTAGAGCAATGAGCGTTATGTCTGTGCTTCTCCAGATGATATGATGAGCCTTAGGATCACTGCCAACAGTTAGTGAACGGCCTATTGAAGTGAACTATGCAATAACTTGTTTGAAAGCATCCGTAGAGAATAGTTCATCATGCGATAAATAAACCGAACAATAGACGTTTTTTTTGTTGAGGTTTCCAACAGAAACATCAATTATGATAGCAACGATTGCGTTGTTGACAAGCACACATGCTCGAGGCATGACACGTGAGTTATTTTCATTCTTGCTGAAAACAGAAAACACCGAGTTCACAAGTTTTCCTAAATAGAAATTTCTCCTGCGAAAGTATGGTTCTTTGACTAAAACCTCATGGGCTGCACCATTTTGCATTAGAATGAAACATTGATCGTTGTGTTCTTTTATGCTGATTTTTTTTATTATCTGTATTAACCAGATTTTTAGCCCTATATGCTAGTTTATCTCGGGACCCACGTTTTACTTCCCTTCCGAAGGAAGAACCCACCTTTTGTGAGTTTGTCGGGAGTGGGTCCTCGGCGTGATAGTCAAGTGTTCTTCAGTGCTGTCATGGTAAAATCAGAGCTGGTTACCCAAGTTTTCAATATAGCTGCGCCCCCTATGATGCTACGCCCCCCATATAAATAATTCAGCGTTCAGTGTGTCGGTCTTACGGTTTCCAAAATAAAGCAAATAAGACAATTTTCCCGCTCACAAAAAAGTGTTAATTTTAGATGAGAAAATTGCACTCATAGTTTACCAAAAATAGTGAAATAATTTTTCCGCTTCTCAAAATAGAAAGTGGCGATCTCAGATTCGAAAACAGTCCTCATTGTTAACGAATAACAATGTGAAAAATGTAAACCAATAACAATGCCTTTCAAATTCCTCTGATATTCCTCCATGAAATAGTCTACGAATTCCTTGGGGAATTCCACCAGGCATTCCTCCAGAGATTCCTCTAGGGATTCGTCGAAGGTTTTTATAGGAATTCTCTTAGTAATCATTTCAGAAATTTCGTCAGGAACTTCTCTAGAACTTCTTTTACAAAATTTCTGCTGAGATTTCTTTGGAATCTCACTAAGAATACTTCAAGTATTCCTTCTCTAATTCCTCTAGGTTAACACCAGGAATTACTCCAGGGGTTCTTCAAATAATTTGTCCAGGCATGCAGGAATTAATTTTAGGAATTCCTCCAGCACTTATTGTAGAAAAACCTTTAGCTTTTCTCGCATATGTTCTTCAAGGTTTCTTTGCTGAAATCGTACAAGGACCTCTCATATGATCCTCCCGAAATTCCTACAGGGATTCCCCCAGAATTCGAACTCCAAAAATTACTTCAGAAATTCTTCCAGATTTTTTTGCAAAATTTTCTCCAGGAATACCTTTATGAGTTTGTCCTGCAATTTCAACATAATTCATGCAAAAATTTCACCATAAATTACTCCAGGGATTACTCTAAGGATTCCTCCGTATTACTCAGTTATTCCTCCAAAAAATCTTCCTGGAACTCCTCCAGTAGTCCCATAAGAAATTGTTCCTGAGATTCCTCCAACAATTCCTCCAACAATTCCTCCAGGGATTACTTCAAGACTTCCTTAAATATTTCTCTAAAGATTACTCCTGGATTTTTTTTTCAATGATTGTCTCTAGAAATTTCTTCAACAATTTCATCCAGAATTCCCTGCAAAAATATTCCAGAAACTCATCCAAGAGCTCCTCTAAGAATTTCTCCAGGAATTTATTCAAACAATTTCCAGGAGTTTTAGCAAGTATTCCTTAAGGAGTAATTTTTGGAGGATTTTTTCCAAAACTTTCCCCAAGAATTTCTCCTCCGATTTGTGTAGGAATTTCTCGAAGAATTGTTTCAAGAATTTCTCCAGGATTTTGTCCACGAATTTCTCCAAGACATCTAAAAGATCCTCCAGGAATTACTCCACAATTTCTCCAAGAACTCATCCAAGAAATCCTGCAGAAATTCTTCCATGAATGCTTCTATTACTCTCTACGAGAATTCCTGTGGAATTAAAAAAAAAACACAGCGTATATTCCAAAAAATTGTCCAATAATTTCTTGAATAATTATTGAAGACATTTCTGGAGCAAATTCTGAAAAAAAATTTAAGAAATTTTCGATTTTTTTTTTAATATTCATGGAGATATTTCTAAAGGTATTCGTGAAGAAATTCCAAGAGAAGTTTTTTTATGTACTTCTAGAGAAATTTTGAGAGGAATCCCTGGACTTGGAGGAAGTCTTGCCGGAAATTTCTAGAGGAATTTCTGCAGGCATTTCTGAAAGATTTTCTGAAGGAATTCCCGAGGAAATGCTTGGAGAACTTCTCGGAAAAGGAATTCCAGGAGATATCCCTGGAGACATTCCTGAAGAATCCTTGAAAAAATCGCATCGTGCTGAGGAGCGTGGGTTCGGTTCGTACTGCAGCTGTCAGGAAAAGTTTTTGGCTGTGTTCAAGGGCGTTGCATGCTAGTTCGTTGTCTAGTGTCGTGCTCCCTTCAAAGAGCAAACAGCTCATTGGAGGCATTAAACGTGTTCGCGTCTTTTAACTCCTGAAGGAATCCTTGCTAAATCCCTGGAGGAACTTCTAAAAAAACATAAGGAATTTTAGGAGAAACTTTTACAGGAATTTCTGCAAAAACGCCTGGAGGAGTTCTTGGAGGTGTTTCTTGAGCAATTCACTGAGAAATTCGTGGAGGAATTCCTGAAGAAAAATCTGGCAAAATTCCGGGAGGAATTCTTAGAGAAATTCCTAGAACAATTTCTAGACAGACACGAATGCCACATAAGTGGTAAAGTGTCTTTAATAAATATTAATAATAATAATAATTTCTAGACGAATTTCTGCAGGAATTTATGGAAAAATGTCTGTAGAAATTCTTTGGAAAATAATTGGAGAAATTCTTCTAGTAATCTTGAAGAAAATTCTTGAGGAATTCTTGACGGAACGCTTGGAAAAATTCTTGGAAAAATTCTAAAAAAAATTGCAGGAATTTCTAAAGGAATTTTGGAAGGTTTTCCGGAAATTTTTTTTGAGAAATTCCGTAAGTAGTTCTAAAAGGAATTCATGGAGAACTTCTTGCAAAAAAATCTTAAGAAATTCTTGGAGGAAGAAAAACTTGAAGAATTCCTGGAGGAATACTTAGAGAAGTTCCTGGAACAATTTTAAGATAACTTTTTCTAATATTCTACAAGACAAGGGTATATTAGTTACAAAATTGTAAAAAATGTAATGGGCGAATTGCAAGATAAGTTTTCTGGTATTCTGATATTCATGGGAGCGCAAGTAATAAAAATATTTGATGATTTCAGGGCGAAAGAAACAATTGGAAAAATCACAAAGGTCTATTTATGGCCCGACACTACAAGATAACTATTATGATTTTCATGGGGGCGCAAGAAAGAAGATTATTTGGTGATTTCAGGGCGGGAAAAATTAGAAAAATTATTAATGGGTGAATTAAAGCCCCATTCTTGCTGATGAGGGCAAAAAAAAAATAGAAACTCGCAAAGGTATATTACTAAGCGAATTACCAAATAACTTTTCTGATATTCACGGAGTGCAAAAAAAAAATATTTGTTGATTTCAGGGCGGATGAAAAACTTGGAAAAATTACAAAAGTATATTCATGGGCGAATTAAAGGATAACTTTTCTGATATTCCTGGGGGCACACCAAAAATAGTTTGGTGATTTTGGGGCGGAAATAATTAGGAAAACCATTAAGGTATAACTATTTGCGCTCAAATTAGTTTTTTTCTGAAGTAATTTTTGTCACATTCATGACGGCGCAAAACGCATAATATGGTATACACAAAAAATATATAAAACGGTTTTCATAGAAGCGCATTTTTTTCTGCGTGCTATTTTTTTTTAACTGAAGAGCTGGTTACTCAGTGAGTAACTTGGGGTTACCACGATGACACCACTGGTGTTCTTACCATCACACCAGGTCCACTCTTATGCTGATCGGAGCTATCCTACCAGTAGCCAATACCCAAACCAGCTTTACAATCACAGCACAACAAAGAACAACAGCAAAAAAGCTAGATCTGTATCGACTGGAGAACGCCAAAGGCGAGGATACACAGAATACACTGTGCAAATCGCATAATGAAAATTCAATCTTATCAACAACATCTTCATACTCCCACCCTTATTTAGCATAACGATAAACAATGTTTCCTTTTCTCTATTGCAGCAATTGTGGCACCAACAATCAAGTAGCAGACCTCACCATTAACGGCGATCCCTCGCGAGTCGGTCAATTTCCATGGGCTGTACCACTATTCAAACGCAATTGGCTATCAGACCTAGAGTATTTCTGTGCTGGGACAATCATTACAGATCGACACATCTTAACCGCGGCACACTGCGTCAAACTCGTGTCACCAGATGATATCCTAGCCATTCCCGGACAACACAATATCTCAGATTTATTGGCCGAAGATGGCGCCGTTTTTGCAGATGTTCAGAAGGTCATATGCCACGAAGACTACGTGCGTGATAGTGAACACCTTGTTGATCAAGATGCGGATATTGCTATCTTGCGATTGGAAAGGCCTCTCCGTTTCACGAATTTGATTAAACCAATCTGTTTAAGGCAAGGTCTTCACCAGCTTAGTAAAATTGAAAACAACAATGGTATAGTGTCAGGCTGGGGCCACACCGAAAATGGTCCTACGCAAATCCCCTTTCACTATACCAGTTCCATTGTCAGCAAAGAGCAGTGCAACGCTGACTTGAATGATAAAATTCCCGATAGGGCCAGGATATTCTGTGCTGATGGATCGGGCTCTGTCGCTTGCAAAGGAGATTCCGGTAGCGCAATGGCTATAATACATAAGAATCGCTTTTATCTACGAGGCGTGGTATCCAAAGCGATCCTGAATATAGTAACTGGGAAATGTGATGCGGACAATTATGCTATATTTACGGATGTTCCTAAGTTTATGCACTGGATATTAGAGCATATTGATGATGATGATGATGATGATGGTGATGATGATGATGATGATGATGATGATGATGATGATGATGATGATAATGATTATGATGAAGATGATTATGATGATGATGAGGATGATGATTTTAATGCCAATGATAATGATGATAATGTTGATAGCGATGATGATGATGATTTTGATAATATTTTTGGTTTTGATGATGATGTTGATCGTTTTTTTTCTTCTACTTTCCCAAAGCTTTCTTCTGTTGGTGTTGGTTTACTTATTAACAGGTATGTCATCATTATAGGCATAATAGGCAATGGCATAACTAGAATTGTTTTCAACTGTAATACATACGGTTGGGCAAAACGACTGCCAGTTGATTTTCAGGCATTTTTAAAGTGGTAGTGAATGATTCTTCCTAGCAGGTGTATCGGTTCCGGGTGATTTGACCGAATGCCGTTTGGCCGAACGTCATTTTGCCGAAAGGGTCATTTGGTCGAACGCCGTTTGGCCGAATGCCGTTTAGCCGAAACATTAATGATTAACTTAAGGGATCATGCCACTGTTCCCCACATCGGTGTAACTCGTAAGAACAGCCTATGGTTTAAATAAGGAGAAGTCTCTGATAAAATATTGGCGGATTCAGCGCAAACTAATCCCTGAATGGGAACACTAAACTAAAAAATTCGCTTTGATCCGCGGGTGCATATTGCTCAGGTAAATATGAGTATGACAATACGAAACCATCTTTTACAATTTATTAAATTCTGCATACATACAGGGGATAGACAAAATGATCGGGACAGGGAAAACTTTCACTTTTCTAAAAATGGTTAAATATCAGTAACTTTCGAAAAGTGCATAAAAAATCTAAAAATTTTACTGTAAGTTGATCAACTAGTTTTGTATTAATTATCATAATTTGGGAAAGATGGGACTATTTGGCATGAAGTTAGAAGGATTCTAGAAAAAGTCATAATTATCCGATAGCCAACTTTGAACGCTTATATCTCCTGATTCAATAAACCGATTGCAATGAAATATTAAGCGTTTTTGACTCATAAAATGAGTTTTGGAAAAAAAAATATTCAACTTGGAATTATTGATAAGAAAGAAAGTTACAGCGGTTTCATTTATTTTATAATTTTTAAGTAAATTGGTCCAACTTTAATATGCTTCCCATTACTTTTTCAATTTATTGCCGGTTATTTTGCTACGTCCTTTCAAAACATATTCATATTGATATATTGACTTCAAAATTTAGGGAATTTAAATAAACTATAATTGCCATTTCGAATTTTGAAGCGATGTTGAAATTTTCGATAATTTGGTGTTATATCAGAAAAATAATCAAAACGCTGTAATTTTCTTCCGTGTTAACAATTTCAGATTATGTCAAACGTTTTTCAAAGCTAATCATATCAGTCATGAACGCTCAAAATTTCATTGCATTTAGTTCATTGAATCTGGAGATATCGGATAATTATGACTTTGTCAAGAACCTTTCTTATTTCATGTAGAATAGCCCGATCTATCCCTAAATTGGACCTTAATAGACAACTAGTTTAACAACTTACAGTAAAAATTTTAGATTTTTAAATAAACTTTCGGAAAAGTTACAGCTATTTGATCATGTTTCGTCCAGCGGTTGATCAGACCCCACGTTGTGTTTTATTCCCCCGGGGATAGAAAGACGACGAACTACTTCTACACAGTAAAACCGCTCAGCACTAAAATGTGTAAGACCTACTCATAAATGCATAATTTCCATACCACTCATAAAATCTGTAAGAGTTACACATTCACAAAATTTGCTCCTGCGTCCACAAAATCGTTAAAGTTGCAATTATTTTTTTATGGTGGCGAACCAAAAAATATAGACATTCGGCATCTAGAATAGTGTACGAGCAGATTTTGTGAATGTGTAACTCTCACACATTTTATGAGTGATATGGAAATCATGCATTTATGAGTAGGTCTTACACATTTTAGTGCTGAGCAGTTTTAGCGTGTTCTCACTCCTCTTTGAGCACGCCCTAAACTCCCCTTTAACTCCACACGCTACTTTTTTTTCCGTAAACCAAACGAATCCCTAATAAAAATTTAGTAGGGTACCTGCTCCAGTTATCGCACTACCTTAGAAGAACTATTTCTACAAAAATAAGAAGAAGACCTTCGAATGTCATCGATGTGTCAAATTATTATTATTGTTATTATTATTTATTAAAGACACTTTACCACGTTTGGTTGTGGCATTCGTGTCTGCGATATGTCAAATGATTGATTAGTTTTCATACTTTACAGGAAAATATAGTAACGGGTCCAAAAGTACTTTTAGTATTTATCACGGCGTGTGCCAATGATAGGAACCCTGTACCAGTTATGGGCACATTTGTTAATTTTGGTTCCACTTCGCATTATTTACATGCATTCCTTATGGGATTAGCCATAACTGGTACACTATGGCGAAATAGGGTGCAAGGAAGCCGAAAATATAAGGAAAATGATTTATTTCTATCGTAATTGGAGCAAATTGTGCAGTTTGAATGAATGGAATCATCATTTGTGAACGTGATCTGGTGTTCACAATTTTTTTCTTGTTAATTTGCATCATTAAAGGTTAAAAATCGACTATGGCGAATTTGAGGTAGTATAGCCATAACTGGTACACTGAGCCTACTCCAACCTCTCTGAACACAATCAGATTCCATTTAGGTAACATAACATAAATGGAGGTACCTAAATATACTTTATGCAATTCAGAATTATAATTTCTATTTTATACTTCTTATTTCAGTATCATAATGACTTATTTTTCCGTACCGGTTCATTATGCAACTGAAATGAGTTGCATAATGAAAAATAGTTGCATAATGTTCATTATGCAACTCATTTGAGTTGCATTATGAACATTATGCAACTCAAATGAGTTGTATAATGAAAAAATCATTGCATAAAATTTTGTATGGAACTCGTTGCAAAACTCGATTTTTTCAGCACTCTTCATATTTATCCAACTCGGCAAGCCTCGTTGGATAAATGTACGACTCGTGCTGAAAAAATCAACTTTTTGCAACTCGTTACATAAATAACTATTATTGAAATGAATTCTACTTAAATGGAGGTTTGAGTGTACGAGATTTAGGATATCACAGGGCTCCAAGCTATAATTCGAAGATCATAACATTGAATTGAAAAAAAAATAGCTATCATTTATAGATGCTTAAACAAAAATGATAATACGAACATCATATGCTATGAAATGGACCAATGAGCTCAATAATAAATGTATGTGACAAATAAGACAAAATAATCGGTTTAATAATATCATAACCGTTACTAAGATCCTAAATCGGCACCAACATTTCAAAAGGGCGTAACTGCATTTTGAAACAAACCCCTCTTTCACATCTGTGGATCGTATTTCAATGCCGCCATGCAAATCACCACCAGTATAGGAAAGAAGAGCAATTTCTCTGTCTAGTAATGTTTGTGAATTTCGTGGGAAACTTAAAATATGTCCCACAGATGTGAAAGAGTGGTTTGTTTCAAAATGCAGTTACGCCCTTTTGAAATGTTGGTGCCGAAATGTATTATAACTAATGTACCTAAATAAAATATTATTTAAAGATGAATATCTAAAAATATATACATAAATTGTGTAGTCTACAATGTTTGATGAAATAAATAAATTGAACAAAACATATACAGAAGCATTTAATCCGTATCCACCCAGCGTCCTATTTATATGACAGTTTCTTTGAAGCTAATATTTTGAGAGTCACATAATATTTCAGCATAGTGTCTTCGGAGAAGTTGTTCAGAAGATCTGTACGTCTTGTACACCAAAACCTCTTTTTATGCATGCCCTGCATAAAAAGCGGGAAAGCTACTCAAAACCATAAGAATGCATAAGAATATTTATTATGTCTCTTAAGAAAAATCAGAATATGGGGATTGTCTGCCTCTGGCTTCTGAAATAAGAGCGACAGTTACTAATCATAACAACGTCACCAATATCAAAAAGTGTTTAATTCCACTATATGGGGGTTGACAGCGAGCACACTCATTTCACTGAGCCACTCTAACCGTTCATCACAAATACATTCAAAAACATCTGTCACTTCGTAAAACCCACGTGTGCTTTCTTGTAGGTGGGAGCCTAGGATTCTTTCCTAAGCGAACCATATCCACACATCAGTGTGGACTTACCACCTTTGGCACCGGGAGGTGACCGAGCACCGGCACATACGAACTGCTCGAGCGGAGTAAGCCTAGGCGTGGCGGGGGACCAGCAGTGGGCTCTGCTGGTCCTCTTCAGAAATTTCACACATCCGGAAGCAACTCTGTTCAAGCGATATGGCACCGCTTCCAAAGTGTCACAGCCCAGTTAGAAGTGCCTCGGGAACATCAGGAACGATGCCAGTAAGTTCCTGATTATGGTATACTGGTCATGCTTAGTAATTGGTGAAAGAGATGGTACACGCTAAGGTAACTATGCACAAGTGAGCTGATGGCGACGGCATTCTATCCTCTTAGTAGGGTCAGGTGACACTGATTTGAAACGGCGGATAGGCTAATGTCGACGCTGTCTTCCGCCCCATAAAACCGTGGCATGGCCTTAAAGTACACAGCAAAAAAAATTCTTGTGATATCACATCATTTTGGCTGCACATCAGTCGCGTCGTAAAAGTGATGTAAACAATTACATCATTTTCATGCAACAAATTAGCCGCCGCAGCTTGAGAGTGGGTCTAGCAATCGCTAGAACCGGATCTTTAGATGAATCATATATAAGTAAAATATTGGCATGGATTCGTACACAGATCCGTTGATTGTGAGGCATATCCCTTACCTCTCGGCTGTTTCACCGAGTTAGAAAGTAGATGTTAAATATGATACTGCTTCTAGGTGTCTGCTGAAACGGGTTTGTTGACACTTTCCGGTGTCAGCCAGGGTGTACATTAGGCCGTCCCTTATTTTTCAAAATTTAGAAATGTTATAAGTTCGTTAGTGGAAAATGATCGTTTTAGCTAAAAAATGATCGGGTCAAAATTTGAAGTCCGTATCTCAAGGCTAAGTGGTCCCTCAAGGGGCCTAAAGTTGTCAAAAAATGTATGGGACCAAAAAAACATGAAATTTTTTGCGACAAAACAAATACGCTATTCCACTAAAACCGGTGATTTTAGGACCCTAAAGGGCCAAAAATGTGCTTAGATTTGCGATATCTCTACTCGTTTCCAAGATATTGACAAAAAAACAACTGAAAAATCAGCATTTTTGACCATTTTTTTAGATTCCGAAGGAAACTTACCCTATTTTGTTCAATAACTCAGAAACGAGTAGAGATATCGCAAATCTAAGCACATTTTTAGCCCTTTAGGGTCCTAAAATCACCGGTTTTAGTAGAATAGCGTATTTTTTTGTCGATAAAAATTTCATGTTTTTTTGGTCCCATACAATTTTTGACAACTTTAGGCCCCTTGAGGGACCACTTAGTCTTGAGATACGGACTTCAAATTTTGACACGATCATTTTTTAGCTAAAACGATCATTTTCCACTAACGAACTTATAACATTTCTAAATTTTGCAAAATAAGGGACGGCCTAGTGTACATGGTAAGTGTGATAAATGTTAGAAAACGATGTAACTCAGTGAGATTACGTTCGAAAATGGATACATCACCAGAAATTACGCGCCTGGATATTACAAAATTATTTGCTGTGTACGTTCCTGATCTGTGCCCAACTTAGACAACTATTCCACCCAGAAGTAGGTTCAGATGAACACTCCTGATTAGCGCTGATCCGGCTCTGAGCTCAGTCCCCATATGAGCCTGGGCCAACCCTCGGGTGGCCTCCCTGCTTGCATAGATAACCACCAGAATCCTTGGCGACTACTTCATTTACAGTGAGGGATAGCGGCTCTAAGGGGGGCCCAACAGGCATGACTTCGAAATTCAACAACTGTAACAACGTGGTTCGCGCGTGGAGGCTTGGCTAGATCGCCACTCCGAGGGGCTGGTGCACCCACCAGCGAACCAGCGGCAGGAAGTTCAAGTGAGCAAGAGGTGCACGAAGCGGTACAGCGTCGACGGAGGAAGCACAGATGACCGGTGCGGACCTCACGCGGGCGCTGAACCGCAACAGGAGCGGGCTACCAAAGATGTTGGTAGTTGCCGAACAGCTGGATGAGCTGATCGGCTACACGAGCGGGCGGACGACCATCAGCAAGGACCTGAAACAGGGCCTGCTGAAGCTCCGCAAATCACTGGCTCTGGCCAAGAAGGAGTACGACCTCCTGGTGGAAGAGCGAAGTGCTGCTGTTGCGAGCAGGGAAGAGCGGTCCACCCAAACGGACAACTTCCTCCTTGCTGAGCCTGCTGAGGAGACGCGGCCCAAGAAGCGTCCGGCAGAGTCGGGTGCAAAGCCGCAGAAAGAGAAGGTGAAGACTAGCGTAGGTAACCAGGCTGCTAAGCCGATTGCGAAGCGCGCAAAGGGCAGGGAAACCAAGCCCCAGCAAGAGCAAGCCAACAAGAGGAAGAACGGAGGCCAACCGGACCAAGGGAAGAAGAACCCTTGGATTACGGTAGGAAAAAAGAAGAAAGTGAGAACTACGAAACCAGCCCGCAAACGAGCGAGAAGTGACGCGCTGGTCTTCAAAACCGAGGCAGACACATACGCCAAGGTGCTGAAGGCCATGCGAGGCGAGAATCGGCTCTCACCGTTGGGCGCGGATGTAAAAAGCATCCGGCGCACCAGGACGGGAGAGATGATGCTAGTGCTGAAGAAGGAAGCAGCCAATAAAGGTACTTCCTACAAAGCACTAGTGCAAGAGGTACTTGGCGAAAAGGTGCAGGTAAGAGCCCTAACGGCGGAGGCAACTCTCCAGTGTAAAAACCTGGACGAGATTACCGACGCAGAGGAGCTCGCAGCCGCACTCAAACAGCAGTGTGAGATAGATGTACCAAGTGCATCGATCCGCCTGCGTAAGGGTCCGGCTGGCACCGCAGATTGCCGCGTTCAAACTCCCCGTAGGGGATGCGAATAAGGCGATTTCAGTCGGGAAGATCAAGGTAGCTTGGTCAGTGTGCCCGCTCAGCATATACGAGCCGCCAGTGGCGTGCTTCAAGTGCTTTGAGCAAGGGCATAAGTCGTGGGCATGCAAAGGCCCAGACCGGAGTAAGCTCTGCAGGAAGTGTAAAGTAGAAGGCCATATCGCCAGGGAGTGCAACTCTGCACCAACATGCCTGATTTGCACGGCAAACAAGGGCCACACGACGGGCGGGCCTAAATGTCCAGGCACGCGAGGAGGTCGAAGTTCCAAACGATAATGCAGGTTATACAACTAAACCTGAACCACTGTGAAGCCGCACAACAGTTGCTATGGCAGTCAGTCTCGGAGTCAAGTACAGACATCGCACTACTATCGGACCCATACCGCATCCCTCCCGATAACGGAAACTGGGTAGCGGATAAGGCCAAGCTAGCAGCGATCTGTACAACCGATCGTTTTCCGGTCCAGGAAATAGTTTCCACGTCGCACGAGGGCTTCGCAATAGCGAAGATCAACGGGGTATACTACTGCAGTTGTTATGCCCCTCCCAGGTGGACGATAGACCAGTTCTCGTCTATGCTGGAATCGTTAACAAGCGCAATGGTGGGATTGAGTCCCGTGGTCATCGGTGGAGACTTCAACGCCTGGGCGATTGAGTGGGGTAGCCGCTTGACTAACGCGAGAGGTTGGGCCTTACTCGAAGCTATGGCTAGACTAAACGTGGATGTCGCGAACGTAGGCGACAAAAAAACCTACAGTAGGAATGGTGCAGAGTCCATCATTGAAGTAACCTTCTGGAGCCAGGGTCTAAACCCTAGCTCGGACTGGAGGGTCGACGATGGATACACGCATAGTGACCATCTGGCGATTCGATACAGAGTGGAACACGGAGGAAGACGGCCACAGCCGAAGGTCATCGACCGTCATCGGGGATGGCTGACCTCGCGATTCGATAAGCCGGCATTTGTGGAGCGATTGTTTATGGAGAGTAACGCCGACGATCTATCCAGCGATGATCTTGTCGGAACCCTAAGCCGTGCATGTGACGCCGCTATGCCAAGGCGATCCCTACCCAGAAATGGACGCAACCGGTGTACTGGTGGTGTCCAGAAATCGCAGAACTCCGCGCATCCAGTTTAAGAGCTAGAAGGAGGATGCAAAGGGCTCGTACCGATGAGGATAGAATTGAACGAAGCGAGGCCTACAGGGCGGCTAAACTGGCACTGAATAAAGAGGTTAAGACTCGTAAGCGGGCGTGCTTCGAAAATCTCTGCCAGGCAGCCAACACGACCCCATGGGGTGATGCCTACAGAGTAGTCTTGGCCAAAACGAAGGGCGCGTCAGCACCCCCAGAACGCTCCCCAGAGATGCTGCAGAAGATCGTGGAAACGCTGTTCCCGCGCCACGATACAAGACCATGGGCCCCCGTTCCCTATAGCCAAACCGGCCATAGCGAGGTAGCCCCGGTGACGAACGACGAACTCATTGCAATAGCGAAGTCGCTTAAGTTGAACAAGGCTCCGGGTCCGGACGGTATCCCGACATTAGCCATCAAGACGGCCACCGAGGCTAAGCCTGACATGTTCAGAATGGCTATGCAGATGTGCCTAGACAGAGGCGAATTTCCGGAGAGGTGGAAAAGGCAAAGATTGGTTCTACTGCCCAAACTCGGGAAGCCACCTGGCGACCCGTCGGCATACAGACCTATCTGCCTGCTGGACATCGCCGGAAAACTGTTGGAACGGATCATTCTGTCGAGGCTGATGGTCTATACCGAGAAACCCGATGATTCTGGTCTCTCGGATAACCAGTTCGGCTTCCGGAAGGGTCGATCGACGGTGGACGCTATTAGGGCTGTAACCAAGAATCTATGACAAAAGGTCGAAAGACATAAGGTCGAAGGACAAAAGGTCGAAGGACAAAAGGTCGAAGGACAAAAGGTCGAAGGACAAAAGGTCGAAGGACAAAAGGTCGAATGGACAAAAGGTCGAATGGACAAAAGGTCGAATGGACAAAAGGTCGAATGGACAAAAGGTCGAATGGACAAAAGGTCGAATGGACAAAAGGTCGAATGGACAAAAGGTCGAATGGACAAAAGGTCGAATGGACAAAAGGTCGAATGGACAGAAGGTCGAATGGACAAAAGGTCGAATGGACAAAAGGTCGAATGGACAAAAGGTCGAATGGACAAAAGGTCGAATGGACAAAAGGTCTAAAAGGGTAAAGAGGTTAAATAGACTAAAGACAAATTGGAAGATAATTCGGCAGAAAAACGACGATTAAAAAATAGAACGAGTGATAGCAAAATTATTCAACAACTTCAAAACAATCATTATTGGAAAATAGGAAAGTGTCTTCTAAAACTTGCAATAGCTTATATGCAGCAATTTTTACCGCATTGCAATTCGAAATAGATGCCCATAAATGATGAAAAGTAATGTTAAGTTAAGGTTAAATATGGAAAATAATATTCCTTGCATGCCACGCAGAAATTGTGCCCATTTACGCTCATCTTCCACTGAACTTCTCAGTTTCATTTACCTTGCAAAAGAGAAAGAGAAAAAACGCACAATAAAATGTACATAATTTCTCTCACGCAGAGTTTTTGTGCGGGTGATTAGAGTGCTGCGTGAGAGCAATGAGAGCCCGCAGATCATAATCCCAGTGCGCAATTTCTGCGCGCACGCAGAAAAAACAGAACTCAGTGCACACGCAGTGTGTTTAAAAGGATCAGTGTTGTTTGAGCATTTGGTGAACCGATAGCATGCCAGTAAGTCCAAAAGCCGCTAAGGGGTATCAAATCCTGTGATATCAGAGACAAGCAGACGTCTTAAGCTGGTCAAGGACTTACAGTTGATGAATATTTTGGTTCCAAATTCCACCAACAGGTGGTGCTAGTGAGCTAACAAATTTTGTTTTTCATATATATCAGGAAAATTTGCAAAAAATTGCAACTAGAGCCACCTAGCTGCAGAAACTCGAACCAAACGATAATTATCCTGAAAGCCCTTGATCTACCAAACAATTTTGCCGAAGACACCATCTTTCTAAAGAATCAGAGAGCTGAGATGTGTGAAATGTAAAATTTGTACGCTATTTAGCGCCGCCTAGCGGTGAAATCACAAATCACACGGCCCATATTCTGAAAGCCCTTGACCAGCTGACCAACTTTGCCGAAGAAACCAACTCTCTAAGTAATCAGGTTCCTGAGATATATGGGATGGAAATTTTGTCAGTGTTGCATCTGCTTGTCTAAGATATCACATAAATCACAGACAAGTAGATGTGACACTAGCGAAATTTCAACCTCATATATCTCATGATCCTGATTACTTAGAGATTTGGTGTTTTCGGCAAAGTTGTTTGGCTGGTCAAGGACTAACCGATAATAAGACTTAAGATTCAAAATTCCTCCGCTAGGCGGCGCTAGAGAGCAAACAAATTTTAAATTTCGCATATCTCAGAATCCTGATTTTGTAGAAAAATGGTGTCTTCGGCAATATTGTTTGGTAGATCAAGGGCTTTCAGAATAATTACCGTTTGGTTCAAGTTTCTGCAGCTAGGCGGCACTAGTTGAATTTTTTTTGCAAATTTTCCTGATATTTATGAAAAACAAAATTTTTTAACTCACTAGCACCGCCTAGCGGTGGAATTTTGAATCTTAAATCTTATTATCGGTTAGTCCTTGACCAGTCAAACAACTTTGCCGAAAACACCAACTTTCTAAGTAATCAGGATTATGAGATTGAAATTTCGTTAGTGTCACATCTATTTGTCTGTGATTTATGTAATATCTTAGACAAGCAAGTACTTTTATACTCCTGTGGTACACACAGTATTGCACTGGAAGCACGACTGAGTGCGCTCTCAACACGAATTTTTGTGTGCACATTTTCTGCGCGCACAAAATGTGCACGCAGAAACTGAAAAAAAAAACATGTTTGTGGTAACATTTGTTTGAGCACACATTTTGAGGGTGCGCGGGTGGTTTGTGTGTGAAAACAGTGGCGTAGTTCACCCTCGCTCTCGTTGAAAGTCGTGTGTAGAGTGTATGTTTTCTCTTCACACGTTTCGCACTGAGGAGCATGCCATCTCTGATTCCTTGAAAGAACAGCCTATGGGTTGAAGAGGGATGAATCATAGATCGGAATATTCTCATTTGAAATTCCAATCATTAATGCGATTAAATGAAGTCAAGCAGTCTATAAATTAGAAAAGGACAAATCTCTGGGTATTATAGGGGTGATCCATGAAGTACTTCACGATTATGGGGGACGATGGTTTGCAAAAGTGTAACAAGCAATATAGTTAGTATAGGACAGGGAGAGGGGGATCGAAAATTCTCAATTTTTGGCGTAACGCCTGTATGAGCAAACAAAATGGAATTGTTTACTTATACAGTATAATTATTAGGATCTACCTATCAATCCAAGAGGGGATGATCACTAAGCACAAGTAGTTAATGAATGTTTCTGCAGTACAGTTAGAAAGAACAGATATTGAAAAGAAGAAGGCAAAATTTCTGATTGAAAATTAAGTCCCTAAGGAGTCAATGATTATTTCACTAACAAAAGTTCAAAGAACAGCCTATAAATTTAAGAAGGAAAAACTCCTGAACAAAAAACTTAACTAAATTGCCATTAAATAAATACTACATTAACAGAACTTGAAAGAACAGCCTACAAACAAAAGAAGGAAAAATTTCCTATGGAAATGTTAGTGACTGAAATGCATATGATTTCTATAACAGCACTACAATGTTTCTTTCAATGAGCGGCAACAAAGACTTCTCAAAAATGTTTGTCTTATAAGCGAGAAATACCAGCTGGTAAATTGGTCTACTAAAATTGGACCTTTCATCCCATTCGACCTTTTGTCCCTTCGACCTTATGTCCATTCGACCTTTTGTCCATTCGACCTTTTGTCCATTCGACCTTTTGTCCATTCGACCTTTTGTCCATTCGACCTTTTGTCCATTCGACCTTTTGTCCATTCGACCTTTTGTCCATTCGACCTTTTGTCCATTCGACCTTTTGTCCATTCGACCTTTTGTCCATTCGACCTTTTGTCCATTCGACCTTTTGTCCATTCGACCTTTTGTCCATTCGACCTTTTGTCCATTCGACCTTTTGTCCATTCGACCTTTTGTCCATTCGACCTTTTGTCCATTCGACCTTTTGTCCATTCGACCTTTTGTCCATTCGACCTTTTGTCCATTCGACCTTTTGTCCATTCGACCTTTTGTCCATTCGACCTTTTGTCCATTCGACCTTTTATCCATTCGACCTTTTGTCCTTCGACCTTTTGTCCTTCGACCAATTGTCCTTCGACCTTTTGTCCCAAAGCCGTAACCAAAACGGCCGAGATAGCGCTCCAAAAGAAGCGAACAGGAATCCGCTATTGCGCGGTCGTCACGCTGGACGTTAAGAATGCGTTCAACAGCGTCAGCTGGACCGCCATTGAGTGAGCAATACACCACCTAGGAGTCCCGGTTAGCCTATGCTGGATATTGGAGAGCTACTTCCAGAATAGAGTGCTAATCTATGACACCGAGGAAGGCGAGAGGAGCTACAAAATCACCGCAGGGGTCCATCTTGGGCCCGGTACTATGGAACGCTGCGTATGATGGCGTATTGAGGCTCAAACTTCCACCGGGCGTAAAGCTGGTCGGCTTCGCCGATGATATTACCCTCGTGGTATACGGCGAGTCGATAGAGGAAGTGGAACTGAACTCACGCAATTGGCATAGTGGAGGATTGGATGAGGTCGAGACATTTGGCACTCGCGCACCACAAAACGGAGGTGGTGGTGGTAAACAACCGCAAGTCTGAACAGCAGGCAGTGGTCACCACAGGTGGATGCTCGATCAACTCTAAGCGCTCACTGAAGCAATTGGGGGTCATGATCGACGATAAGCTGAAATTCGGAAGCCACGTAGAATATGCCTGCAAAAGGGCAAGCATGGCGATAATGGCATTGTCAAAGATAATGTCAAACAGCTCGGCAATAGTCTCGAGTAAGCGTAAGCTGCTCGCGGCAGTAGCGGTCTCCATACTACGGTATGGCGCCGCTGCATGGTCGAAGGCGCTAGTGGTTAACAGAAACGTGAAGCGACTTGAGAGTACCCACAGGCTGATGTGCCTTAGGGTGGTGAGCGCATACCGCACCGTCTCAAAGGACGCGGTATGTGTGCTAGCGGGCATGATGCCCATAGCTTTAGTGGTGGCAGAGGATGAAGAATGCTTCGAGCGACGCGGCATAAGAGGCGCGAGGCGTATCGCCAGAACCTCGTCTATGCTGAAGTGGCAGAGCGAATGCAAGGGTAGATGGATACACAGGCTCATACCGAGCGTGTCCAAGTGGACGAGCAGGCCCCATGGCGAGGTGAATTTTCACTTGACTCAATTTCTGTCAGGCCATGGGTGCTTTAGGTGGTATCTGCACAGATTCGGACACGCAGGCTTTCCCGCATGTCCGGAGTGTGCAGACTGCGACGAGACCGCGGAGCATGTGCTCTTTGAATGTCCACGTTTCGTGGAGCAAAGGTCGAGTATGCAGGAGATATGCGGTAGAGATATCACGCCTGGCAACATTGTTGAAAGGATGTGTATGGGGGCGGACAAGTGGGACTCCGTTACTACCACGGTTTCTTGAATCGTACTTGAACTACAGAGTAAATGGCGAGCCGAACAACAACTAGTTGAGTTGGCCCCCCTTCCCCATCCAGGAGATTGAGTTCAACGGGTAGTCTAAGTACCAGCCAGGACCCGAGCCTCCAGGGGAGAGTGAACAACTTAAGGCGGTAGCTGGTGGAACGCTTACTATTAGAGTGTACTCATGTACGGTCCCCCCCTTCTCGAAGTCATGCCTAACGGGCGTGCCGTGAAGGTAAGGAAGAGAGAGAATGAGTTTTAGTGGGTCGATCCCCACATCACCCGAAGAACCACCTCTTGGGTATCTCTGCAGATTTTCTAATTCTGTAAAAAAAACGTGCTTTTGTTTTGGGCGGGAACATATTTTCTTTTGTTTTGCCTTGCGACTCTCACTGCGGCCGTATGCCTTGCGGGCGTACGACTGCCGCCGGTCTCTAATAAAAGATAAGCGCGACAATAATTGCGGAGGCGTTTGTAGGGGCTTTGGTCTAGGGAAATTTATGGAGGCATTTTTGGAAGTTTCTGGGCGTGCGTTACATGGGGTCCGAGGGGGTTTAAGGGGGATTTTGGAAGCATTTCCGGACGTCTCAGAGCATTGACGGTGGGATTCAGAGGCGTTACTTTTAAGCGTTACGACAAGTTTTCGAGGGATTGGGAGCCTCTCAGGTGCGTTACGCGTATCTGTCGAACGATTAGAGGGTTCGAAAATTCGGTACAAGATAATAATGCCTACTATAGTTTCAGTAGGGATTTGCTCCAAAATTTCTAATGGAACTTCCCCACAAATTCCTCCAGGTATTCCTATCAGGATTCTAAATGAGACCCCTTCAAGTATTCTTCTAGAGGGATTCCACCCGGGGTTTGTTCATTGATTATGCTTGGGATTTTCCAGGATTTTTTCCGGCATTTTCGAGGTATTTTCGAGATTTTTTACGGGATTCCTCCATTCATCCGTTTATTAATAATGACAAGAAAACATCAGAAGTGATTTTGGTATTTCCAGGATGCTTTTCAATACTGGCTGTGCAAGCGCTAGAATAGAAATAGAATAGAATAGAATCGAGATTATGAGTTGAGCATAGGACCAACTATAGAGTGTAGTCAAAGCACTTGCGCCGTTCTACAACAACACCATCCTTGCAATCTCTGGACTGTGATAACAGCAATGCGATCGGTTAGGTCTATGCTATGGTTAACGTGCGCCATTCAGTGCAGGCCATATATACTGTGTTAATATGTTTGCAATTTTAAGGCCATTTAGTTAGTGTTCCATGAAACTATGAAACTATGGGAATTACCGCTCGAGTGTAATCAGCTGAAACGTAACAGATAAGCCTATTACTTGTATAAAAGATTAGTACATTTTTGATCGCGAACGAACAAGCATACTCAATCGCGGTTACAATTCGATCCTTTTTGTTCAAGAAAGCTTTTAATTATACACTTTTGGTAATAATGGGAACCAAAATGATTGTATCCCTGTTACTTTTGTTAATGTGGTATCAATTGAGCCAAGCGACGGTGATGGTTCCAGCATCACCATGCAGGGACATGTTCTCATACCAAGTTCATCCTGATAGTAATCAGATAATTGGTTACATACAGCTAAGTGGATTGAATGCAGATATAAAAAACACACTCGAGGTGAAGGTCTACGAAGGAGCTTCGGGAACAGTAAGTAGAGTGCAGTTCAAAACAATCGAATATTTAGCTATGTTTTTTTAGGGACAGAAAACTGACCTTCATATGTACAAATCGCTCGAGTCTACGTACAACGACATGAAAAATTATGGAACTGCAATATATTGGTTAAATTTTAAAAAGCAAAATCCTCTACCTGTGCTGGTATCAATGAGTCTTAATGGCAAACTGATATGTGCCGGAACTCCACGGCAAGCAGTGAGAACTATGGCTCATAGTATTATGCCTCCAAATACTGTTGGTAGCAGATTTTCTGCATCTCCACAATCCCCAGCCAAACCCGTAGTTACAATTTCAGTACCAGTTGAAACGCAATAGTAAGTAGGGAGCTGTTCTGACATGAAAGTTTTTTTTTCAGATTCCGTTATTGATTCGATTAGTGAGATTTTGAAAAAAAAAAGAAACGAACACCGTCTTCAGCCAGAGGCTGCACAGACTGAAAGAAACTTAACACTAGACAAGGGACACACGGATCATGGTACCAGTGGATACGGAGAAGAAAATATTTTCACGAAAAAAATGCATCGCCCGGAGCGGGAATCGAACCCCCTCTCCATGGCATGGTGCGATTAGAAGCTTGGTGATCCTAATCGCACGGCCAAATTTTTAAAACAGTGCAAATGATAGCTCGAACAGTTTACGCAGCGTTTAATCCGTTTTAAGTATTTTCGAATACGGATTCGAGTCTTGTGGGGTACTTGGAGGCAGGAATGAGAAATGTCACCGAATTTCATGAAAACATGTCATGACATTTTTTTCAATTTCCTCCATTTTTGGTGTGAATTTCCGTTCATGTGTATCGTTATCCATAATGACGGGTAGTTACGGAAATTTAGTGATATGGTCGATAAGCATTTCTCACTAGGGAGAGAGAATAAGCAAATAAAAAAAAAATATTTTCATGACATTTCCCATCCCTGCTTGGGCGTCGTCTCACTTCATAAGATTCGCTCCATTACCTTGTACGCTTAAGTAGGCTAAAAATTTACTTCGTCATATTTCAATAATTACGCAAAATTTCACGTTTCAATTTTACCCCACTTGACTTCACCATTTTTTGTTTATTTTGGGTTTACCGAAGGGGTTTTCATCAAACTGCACCCAATTTATTGCGTGATATCTCGAAATTTCATGTTGTAACATGTACAAAACATCACATTTCTATGAAAGGAAAGTGTAGCCCACTCATTTGAAGTTGAAAAATTTTTGCCAGCCATCTTGGATTTAGACGACATTTTAAATTTTGTCATTGAATTGTTTTCGCAATCATCGATTTCAATTCTGAACTCACCATTAGAAATTTGAAAGTTTAAGCTTTTCAGAACATTAACATATTTAGGTGAGCATTGACTGCACATGTGCTTGTGATATTTTGGTTAGGAATACGTTCCACGCGCGCAAAGCTGGGGATTCCCCAGTGGGGAAGCTTGAACGTCCCGTAACAGATAAGGCTATTATTTGTATGAAAGATTGCTACATTTTTGATCGCGAAACGCAGTTGCTCACTCTTTGGCGAGCGTTCGTTCGAGACAGTCGCAACTTTTCGTTCGTCCGGTTTGTCTCCAGTTCGGTGGCTATTTTCGTGCTAGTGTTTCCGAGTGATTAAGTTTATTAAGTAATTATCCCTAGTGGGACGCGTGCGGTTGGCGAGGCCACAATTTTTGCCGCAAAAGTTCGTTTAGTTTGAGTAAAGTTCACGTTTTCATTATATCACGTGGCGCATTGACCGATTATCGAGCACAGCAGTGCAGCACCCCCCGCATACCGCGCCGCTCGCGCGGACGTGATCGGCTTCTTCCAGTGAGTACCCAAGCTCATCGTCGTCGACAGCAGCAGCCCACCGAGAGAAGAGCAGAGAGCGTTCAACCGCCGCACACCGCTCGCCTCCTCCCAGTGCGGGCGATCCCATCGCTTGGACCTGTCGTCGTCGAGGCTGTGGCAAAACAGAGCACAAAGCTAAGTATTCAAAGTTACCCCTCGTTGTTCCCCCCTCTCCACTGACTCTTTGATTAGATTTAATTTGGTATACACTCAGCGAAGTAGACTACACAGCAAAAAAAATCTTGCGATATCACATCACTTTTGCTGCACATCAGTCGCGTCGTAAAAGTGATGTACAAATTACATCCCTTCCACGCAGCAAATTAGCCGCCGCAGCTTGACAGAGGGTCTAGCAATCGATGGAACCGGAACAATAGATGAATCATATATAAATAAAATATTGGCATGGATTCGTACACTGATCCGTTGATTGTGAGGCATATCCCTTACCTTTCGGCTATTTCACTGAGTTAGAAGATGGGTGATAAATATGATACTGCTTCTAGGTATTTGCTGGAATGCGTTTGTTGACACTTTCCGGTGCCAATTAGGGTGTACATGGTGAATGTGATAAATGTTGCAAAACGATGCAACAGAGTGAAATTACGTTCGAAATTGGATACGTTGCCAGTAATTACGCGCCTGGATATTACAAAATTATTTGCTGTGTACCGAAATTCATCAAAATACCTTATGAAATTTAGCCATAACTGTAAGGTATGGATGCCATAAGAATACCTTATAAAAATTTAACATGCTTATTATGACCTAATTACATAAGATAAACTTATGAAAAGAGCAGAAAAATCACAAAATGATGCAGACTGGAATCGATCCATGAACGTCGAGATCACTGAGCTCGTGCCCAACCCACGCGGCTATCGACGCTTGAGAATATCATGTTGCTAAATGCGTATAAAAGCCAAACTGTGAGTCGATTCTGCGTCATAATCCGACCTTATGAAAATCGTTCTTGCCGTTATGAATTGTTTAAAGGCCATTTCATAAGTTAGACCTTATGATAATCTTAGGTTTATTTGCCTGAGTGTATAAGCAGTTTTTTTTTCTCTTTTTTCCTCACTTTCCCTGTACAGTTAATTTTGTCCCTTGTTTTTTTTTTTTGATTATTTCGTCCCCGTGATAAGTGTTAGTTTAAGATTTTTGAGTGCCCCGTGGTGGTAGTTAGCTGCCACAATGGGCGATGATGATGATGGCGGGGGTACATCGTACCGCATCAACGAAGCTTTGTTATTGGCATCGGATTGCTCGAGCCAACAAGGCGATTTAAATGCTAACCCCTTTGCCCCTCTTCACCCTGGTGCTTCTCCAATGGACACCAACAGTAAATCTGTTTCGACGTCCCCCCGCCTCAAGGCCTACCCTCCCGACTTTGACGGGCCATATGTTGTTTTCTTCCGACCCAAAGGCAAACGTTTGAACACCGTTCAAATCAGCAAGGATCTGACTAAGCGGTATTCTTCCGTTGTCTCCATTGACATGGTCGGTACAGCTAAGCTTCGGGTGACAGTAGGCGACCGAAAACACGTTAATGAGATTGTGGCCTGCGAGTTGTTTACTCTTGAGTACTTCGTGTACCTGCCGAGCGCGTCGATAGAGATTTCGGGGAAGGTCGCCGACGTATCTTTGACCTGCGAAACGATCATGCAAGGCTGTGGTCGTTTCCATAACCCTTCTCTACCTCCTGTCCAGATACTGGATTGCCGGCAACTGCATTCGGTATCCCAGGAGGGCGAGAAGAAGGTTTACACACCATCTGAAGAATTTTCTGTGACCTTCTCCGGATCTGCATTACCAGATCTGCTGGTGATTGGCAAACTTCGGCTACCTGTGAGGCTGTATGTACCGAAGGTAATGAATTGCATCAATTGCAAGCAGCTGGGCCACACCGCCCAGTACTGCAGCAATAAACCTCGCTGTGCAACATGCGGGGAGAGACATGTGGACGGTGCGTGTAAAACGCCGCCCAAGTGTGTTTATTGTGGTAGCGACCGTCCACACGATCTCAATGTTTGCCCGAAGTACATACAGCGAAAACAACATCAAAAACGATCGTTGCAGCAGCGTTCAAGGCGAAGCTACGCCGAAATGTTGAGAAAAGCTGCTCCGGTCGTTGAATCACGCAACATCTACTCGTCTTTGTCTCTCGATGATCAGGGCTCTGACTCTGAGGTCGGGGACGGGGTTCCCTTTGTTTTAAGGGTGAAACGAGGAAACGGGTGAGGCTCCAGAGACCCACCAAAAAACCTCGGAATCTGCCTACACAGCAAATAATTTTGTAATATCCAGGCGCGTAATTTCTGGCGACGTATCCAATTTCGAACGTAATTTCACTCTGTTGCATCGTTTTCCAACAATTATCACACTTACCATGTACACCGTAGTTGGCACCAGAAAGTGTCAACAAACCCATTTTAGCAGTTACCTAGAAACACTATCATATTTATCACCCTCCTTGTAACTCGGTGAAATAGCCGAGAGGTAAGGGATATGCCTCACAATCAACGGATCCGTGTACGAATCCATGCCAATATTTTACTTATATATGATTCATCTATCGTTCCGGTTCTAGCGATTGCTAGACCCACTTTCAAGCTGCGGCGGCTAATTTGCTGCGTGAAAAGAATGTAATCTGTACATCACTTTTACGACACGACTGATGTGCAGCGAAAATGATGTGATATCACAAGATTTTTTTTGCTGTGATAGCAGTGACCCCCAACCCACCGTGACAAATTCTAAGAGTGTTAAAAAAGGTAACAAACGTTCACCTCCTGGATTCAAAATCCAAGATGAACGAGACTTTCCTTCGCTCCCGGGAACATCAAAAATCCCAGATGTCCCAATTTTTTCGACTTCTCAGCCAGAGGGACAGCATTCGGAGAACCAGGAACAACCTCTTGGTGCTCCGATGTTTACGCTTTCTGGCATCGTAGACATCGTCCTTAACTTCTTTAATGCTTCTGACTCAGTGAAGAGCATTGTCAAAGCACTTCTTCCTTGTGTGTCTCCTCTTTTGAAGCAGTTGGCTTCTAAAATGTCCCTCCTTGCGACATTCGTATCTTTCGATGGCTAATTTAACCACCGAGGTCGAAGATATGATTTCTGTGCTACACTGGAACTGTCGTAGTATCGTACCAAAATTAGACTCTTTCAAATTTTTAATTAACAATTTACAATGCGATGTTTTTGCGCTATCCGAAACATGGCTGACCCCCGATGTAACCTTACCTTTTTCCGATTTCAACATTATCCGTCTTGATCGGTCCGACTCGTACGGAGGGGTGCTTTTAGGGATCAAAAAGCAGCACTCATTTTACAGAGTCGATTTTCAACCGATGACAGGCATCGAAGCCGTCGCATGTGAGGTGACAATCCGAGGTAAAACCCTCAGTGTTGCCTCCATATATCTTCCACCGAGAACTGCGATATCTCGCAGGGATCTCGCCCACATCTGCTCGGTTATGCCTGAGCCACGGCTGCTCATGGGAGATTTCAACTCCCATGGTACAGGCTGGGGGAACTGTACGATGACAGCCGTTCAACTTTGATATATGACCTCTGCGACGACTTCAACATGACAATTTTGAACACCGGAGAAGTTACGCGAGTGGCACCTCCAGCTAAAGATGGCAGTCCTAGAGACAGCCGATTAGACCTCTCAATCTGTTCGAGCTCACTATCGCTGGAGTGTACATGGAAGGTTATCCAGGATCCCCATGGTAGTGATCACCTTCCGATCGTTGTTTCTATTTCCAATGGTTCACGTCAACCTCCATCTATTGACATTTCCTACGACCTCACGAAACACATTCAGGCCAAACATTTCAATAGGTCCTATCTGCATTTGAGAGGCTCTCTTTGCTCAATTTCTCTTTCAATTATTGCAATGTAATGGCACACTTTTCAACTATTTTTGTAGTACAAATCAAAAGACGATTGTTTTGACCATCGTTCAATGCAAGGAGACAATCATAATACAAAGAAACAGCTGAGATCTTAACGAAAGACAGGGAAACCAAAGAGAGCCTCTCTTCTGCAGATTGGACCTTTAGACATGTTTGGCCTGCATTGACTGGGGAAAGTACGCGGAAGCAATTATCGACGGTGAGCAATCGGTAGAAATTCTTCCACCGCGGGAAGAGTATCAGTTTCTATCAGAACTGATCATCAGTAGCGCGCTGCAGGCACAACGTCGGCCAGTTCCAGGTCCTTCGGCTCGCAGGAAACCCCCCAATCCGTGGTGGGATAGCGAGTGTACAGAAATCTATCGCGAGAAATCCGCTGCGTTCAAAGAGTTTCGGAAACGCGGTTCGGTTGAAAACTTTAAGCGGTACGTTTCCCTTGAAAGCAAGTTCAAGAACTTGATCAAGGCGAAGAAAAGCGGTTACTGGCGTCGGTTCGTCGAGGGTTTATCGCGCGAGACATCAATGAGAACTCTTTGGAACGTCGGGAGAAGAATGCGTAACGCGTCGTCGGTAAACGAGGATCGAGAAAGCTCTCCTCGGTGGATTCTCAAGTTCGCAAAAAAAGTTTGTCCAGATTCCGTACCCGTGGAGCGAATAATTCGTGATGTTTCCGAGGATAGGGACGACATGGATAGGCCGTTTTCGATGGTTGAATTCTCACTTGCTCTTCTTTCATGTAACAATTCCGCTCCAGGAATGGATCGAATTAAGTTCAACTTGCTTAAAAACCTCCCCGACGTCGCTAAGAGGCGCTTGTTGAACTTGTTCAATCAGTTCCTGGATAACAACATCATTCCGGATGATTGGAGGCAAGTGAGAGTGATAGCTATTCAAAAACCCGGGAAACCCGCGTCGGATCATAATTCGTACCGTCCAATCGCGATGTTGTCTTGTCTGCGGAAGTTGTTAGAGAAGATGATTCTCTTTCGACTGGACAAATGGGTTGAATCGAATGGCATGTTGTCCGATACACAATTTGGTTTCCGCAGAGGCAAAGAAACGAACGACTGTCTTGCGTTGCTTACTTCAGAAATTCAGCTTGCCTTTGCTCAAAAGCAGCAAACGGGCTCAGTGTTTTTGGATATTAAGGGAGCTTTTGATTCAGTTTGTGTCGATGTTCTCTCCGACAAACTCCGAGTTTTACTCATGGCGACTTGACAGTTTCACGAATTAGCTACACAGCAAATAATTTTGTAATATCCAGGCGCGTAATTTCTGGCGACGTATCCGATTTCGAACGTAAGTTCACTCTGTTGCATCGTTTTCCAACATTTATCACACTCACCATGTACACCGTGGTTGGCACCGGAAAGTGTCAACAAACCCATTCCAGCAGATACCCAGAAGCAGTATCATATTTATCATCCACCTTCTAAGTCGGTGAAATAGCCGAGAGGTAAGGGATACAATCAACGGATCTGTGTACGAATCCATGACAATATTTTACTTATATATGGTTCATCTATCGATTCGGTTCTAGCGATTGCTAGACCCACATTCAAGCTACGGTGGCTAATATGCAGCGTGAAAAGAATGTAATCTGTACATCACTTTTACGACGCGACTGATGTGCAGCGAAAATAATGTGATATCACAAGAATTTTTTTGCTGTGTACATGGGTCTCCCCCAGGGTTCATGTCTAAGCCCCCTTCTTTACAATTTTTATGTTAGAGACATAGATGATTGTCTCATGGAAAATTGCACGTTAAGACAGCTTGCGGATGACTGTGTTGTTTCTATAACGGGATCAATAGCAGTCGATCTGCAAGGACCACTACAGGATACTTTGGACAATTTGTCTACTTGGGCTCTCAAGCTGGGTATCGAATTCTCTCCGGAGAAAACTGAGATGGTTGTCTTTTCTAAAAAACACAAACCGGCAAAGTTTCCGCTCCATCTGATGGGTAAGACAATCACTCATAGCATGTCTTCTCAATATCTCGGCGTCTGGTTCGACTCCAAATGCACCTGGGGGAAGCACATTGTGTATCTGATACATCAGAAATGCCAAAAGCGAATCAACTTTATGCGAACTATTACCGGAACATGGTGGGGAGCACATCCGGAAGATCTGATCAGGCTGTACCAAACAACCATTCTGTCGGTTTTAGAATACGGTAGCTTCTGTTTTCAATCCGCGGCGAAAACACACTTGCTGAAGCTTCAACGGATTCAGTACCGTTGCCTTCGGATCGCGTTAGGTTGCATGAACTCAACTCACACTATGAGTTTAGAGGTACTCGCTGGTGTACAGCCTCTGACAGACCGCTTTGCGGAGTTATCGTTCCGGTTCCTCATCCGATGCGAGGTTGTGAATCCATTGGTCATAGAAAATTTCGAAAAGCTGCTCGAACAGAACCCTCAAACTCGTTTTATGAGTGTGTACTACTGGTACATGACGCTGGAGGTAAGCCCATCTCCGGTTAACACCAATCGTGACAACTTCTCAAACTTCGACAGCTCCTCAGTGGATTTTGATCTCTCTATGAAGGATGAGATCACCGGTATTCCGGAATCTTTTCGTTCCGTAGGTATTCCACAGATCTTTGCAAGTAAGTTCGGGCATGTTAGCGGGGACAGACAGTTCTTCACAGACGGTTCGAAAACCGATGATTCGAGTGGTTTCGGTGTCTACAACGAATTTCATAGCGCCACCTACATGCTTCAAAAGCCATGTTCGGTATACATTGCTGAGCTAGCGGCTATATACTACACCTTAGAGTACATTCGCACTCTTCCACCTGAGCACTACTTCATTTTTACCGACAGTCTAAGCTCTCTGGAGGCTGTTCGGTCAATGAAACCGATGAAGCACTCAGCGTACTTCCTGAATGGAATACGCCAAGTCTTGAGTGCTTTGTCCAAACGCTCATACATCATCACCATAGCTTGGGTCCCTTCACATTGCTCAATTCCGGGCAATGAGAAAGCGGACTCTCTGGCTAAGGTGGGCGCTAGCGGAGGCGATATTTACGAGCGTCAAATCGCCTTCGACGAATTTTTTGCATTGGCCCGTCAAGAGACCTTGATCAGCTGGCAACACAAATGGAGAGATGGAGAGATGGGTAGATGGTTGCACTCCATCATTCCACAGGTGTCGAAGAAGCCATGGTTCAAAGGGTTGGATTTAGGCCGCGATTTCATTCGTGTAATGTGTCGGCTGATGTCCAACCACTATTTGTTGAATGCACATACCTTCCGTATTGGGCTCTCAGAAAGCAATCTCTGTGTCTGTGGCGTAGCTTACCAGGATATCGAACATGTCGTGTGGGGATGCAATGAGTATCGTGAGGTCAGATCTGAGCTGCATGAAATTCTCCGGGTCCGAGGAAAACAACATAAACCTGTTAGAGAAGTGTTGGCAGGACTTGATTTGGAATACATGAACCTGATTTACCAGTTTTTGAAACGTGTTGATGTCAGAGTTTGATGTAGTACGTTCCTTGTTTTCGTTGTCCGCCTTTTGGTTTTGTTGTTCGCCCCTGTCTGTCGTAACCCCCCTTCCGTTTGTCCTCTTCTTGTCGTTTTCTACCGATAAAGTCCTTTTTTTTTTTGGTTCCGTTACAGATATGGACAATTTGTCCCATCAATGTTTTAGTATAAGTTAGCAAATAATTTAGTTTTAAACCCATAAATCCCTCCTTCCCAATTTTATTTTTTTTCTCAATCCTTAACCTCTAAACAGCCGCGAGTACTTCGGCTTCCCAAACTAACATAGCTTAAGGCAGTAATAAATTGTAAAATGTAAAATCATTGTAAAAAAAAACAAAAAAACAAAAGATTTCGGCTCAGTTATGCTCATGTGGCGCCAGAGCCTTCCAAATAAACGAATAAGTAAAAAAAAAAAAAAAACGCAGTTGCTATTATCGATCATATTTGTTCAAGAAAGCATTTAATGATACACTTTTGGTAATAATAGGAATCAAAGTGATTGTGTCTCATTTATTTTTGTTTGAGCCAAGCGACGACGATGGATCCGGCATCACCATGCAGTGACATGTTCTCATACCGAGTTCGTCCTGATACCGAGGAAATAATTGGTTACATACAGCTAAGTGGATTAAATGCAAATGTAAAAAACACCCTTGAGGTGAAGGTCTACGAAGGAGCTTCGGGAACAGTAAGTAGAGTGTAGTTCAATACAATCGAATATTTAGCTATGTTCTTTTTAGGGACAGAAAACTACCCTACATATGTACAAATCGCTCGAGTCTACGTACAACGACATGAAAAATTATGGAACTGCAACATATTGGTTGAATTTTGAATTGCAATATCCTATACCTGCCCTGGTATCAATGAGCGTCAACGGCAAGCTGATATGTGCCGGAACTCCACGGCAAGCAGTGAGAACTATGGCTCATAGTATTATTCCTCCAGATACTGTTGGTAGCAGATTTTCTGCTCCTCCACAAACCACAGCGAAACCCGTCGTTACAATTTCAGCACCGGTTGAAACGCAAAAGTGAGTATTTAGCTATTCTTACATGAACGTTTTTTTTTATTTCGTTATTGATTCGAACGGTTTTTAAACAGTGCAACGCATAAATAACGCATGTGAATATGAAGCTTTACCCAACACTTCGATACCGAAATAGCTGGCTCAGGACCAATGAAGTCATGTGATGCTCCAGTACGAGCTTACTCATCAGCCAATTCAGCGATTGCTGAATTCAGCTCCTCGATTTGAGTTCGACAAGCGATAACTATCTTCGACCTAGAGTTGGCCGAAGCAAGTGCTTTAAGGTGAATATATAACGAAGACACACCTCGAATTTTCAAGAGCACAAATCTGAAGAACCGAATGTCGGTTTTAGCTGAAAAGTTGATCGATTGGTTACCCGCTGGTGGTGACCTATCGATCAACTTTGCAGCTCGAACCGACATTCGGTTCTTCAGATTTGTGCTCTTGAAAGTTCGAGGTGTGGCTTCGTTATATATTCACCTTAATAGCAGCCTGGCTATCTAAACAGCAGTATATTTCTTTGCCCATTACGTGGTGCTGAAGTGCTGATTGCACTCCGCACATAAGAGCAAAGATTTCGGCCTGAAAAACGGTGCAGTGTCTACCAAGTGAGTAAGACTGATACTGCCTTAGCTCACGAGAATAAACACCAACACCTGCTCGACCTTCGAGAAGGGAGCCATCAGTGTAACAAACGATGCCGTCTGAAATACTTCTTTCCAGATAACCAGATGTCCACTCTTCCCGGGAAGGGAATATCGTGGAAAATGTCCTATACGGAAAATTACAAGCAATTGTAAGATCACTTGGAGCAAGGACAATTTTGTCCCAATTCACCAAAAGTGGAAACAACGAGGTGTGTGTTGATGTGCGGTTCACAGGAGTTTCCTCTAGTAGACCGAGTACCCGTAACCGGTAAGTGCAAGAAAGTGCTTCTTGTTTGAGATGAATGTGTAGTGGGACAACGTCAAAAAGAACTTCTAGCGCTGCCGTAGGAGTTGAAGAGAACGCTCCAGACCTCGCCATTAAGCACATCCTTTGGAGATGGCCTAATTTTGATTGGATCGTTCTCACCACACAAGACATCCATAAGCCAATATTGGCCGAACCACAGTTGTGTAAATCCATTTGATATACTTGGGTTTTAGACCCCAAGTTGTACCAAAAGTACGCCGGCATTGCCCGAAGGCCATACAAGCTTTCTTGATTCTGAACTCAATGTGAGGTGTCCAGGAAAGCTTGGAATCAAGAATGACTCCAACGTACTTTACCTGTTCAGTCACAGATTTCAGAATCAAAGAGACGCAAAGGTAGAACGCCATTACGGTTTCGCCTTTCCGTGAAAAGAACAATAGATGTTTTACTCGGATTAACCGAAAGGCCATATTGGCGACACCAACCCTCAACTACCTGAAGGGCGCTTTGCATCAGGTCGAAAAGGGTGGTGATACACATACCAACTAACAATGCTAGGTAGTCGTCGGCAAAACCATAAGTAGGAAAAACGCTATTATTGAGTTGTCTCAATAGCATATCTGCTACGAGATTCCACAAAAGCGGTGACGAGACTCCCCCTTTGGGGCATCCACAAACACTCAATTTCCTAATCCCTGCTAGACGCAATGTCGAGAAGAGATATTGGTTTTAGAGTATTTGGTGAATCTAATTGGAAATCATTGGAGATATACCATGACGTGCGGCTTCCAATACGGCATCGAAAAACACGTTGTCAAAGGCACCCTCGAAATCTAAGAAAACACCCAAGCAGGATTGCTTTTGAGCGAATGTCTTCTCGATATCGTAAACAACTTTGTGAAAAAGAGTCACAGTGGACTTTCCAGATTGGTAAGCATGTTGGTGCACATGAAGAGGCACATTGGCCAGATGAACATCACGGATGTGGGATGTGATGATCCACAATGCGTTCTAAGCATTTCAGATGAAAAGAGGTCAAACTGATAGGTCTGAAACTCTTTGCTTCTTCATACGACGCATGCCCCTGTTTCGAAATGAACTTCACAGTAATATTCCGCCAAGATTTGGGAATATTTCCTGTAGCAAAACTGCAAACAAGTATTTTTTTTTAAAACATGTTTGAAATGATGCTGGGTCATTAGGCCGAAGGTCATTAGGCCGAAGGCCATTAGGCCGAAGGTCATTAGGCCGAATGGTCATTAGGCCGAATGGTCATCAGGACGAATTGAAAGTTAGCCGTTGTTTTTACCTTTTCCAACAATTTTTGACAAAAACTAGTTTAACAATGGAACTAGAAAGAAAAGCCTATGTTTTAAAGAAGGAAAAATTTATGAATTGAATATCAGCAGTTTCAGCGCCAAAAACTATTTCAGCAATGATACTAGAAAGAACAGCCTATATTTAAAAGAAGGAAAAATTCATGGGTAAAATATCAGTAGATTCAGCATCAATAAAGTATCTTCGTGCCTGTCACACGATACACACATGCAAAATGGTCATTTGCAGAGGAAGCTCTCAGTTAATAAGCTGAGAAGCAGGCTTTGTCTCAGTGGGGACGTAACGGCAAGAAGAAGACCCAATGACCATTCGGCCTGATGACCATTCGGCCTAATGACCATTCGGCCTAATGACCATTCGGCCTAATGACCATTCGGCCTAATGACCATTCGGCCTAATGACCTTCGGCCGAATGGCCTTCGGCCTAATGACCTTCGGCCGAATGGCCTGACACCGTTTGAAATAATCAAATCTCTTTTGAAGCAAAATAGGATAAATCCCATCTGCTCCAGGAGGTTTGAAAGGAGCAAAGCTATTAAGTGCCCACTCAATCGATTCTATAGTTACAATACTCCGAGCCGAGGCCAGGGAATCATAACTACAAGAAAAGACGCCAGGTTCATCCGAAGATGTAATATCCACACATCCAGGGAAGTGTGTGCTGATTAAGCATTCCAGAACTTCCTTATCAGAGGAAGTCAGATCGCCATTTGGCAAACGAAGATCGTTCACTCGGAAATCCTTAGATTTCGCAAGGATTTTGTTTATCCGACTGACTTCACTCAAACTGGAAACATTTGTACAATGGTTTTTCCAGCCGGATCGTTCAGCAGACCGGAGAGCTTTCCTGTAGGCCTTGCGAGCCGACCTGAAAGCCTTCGAACCAGCCGAACGTCGTCTGTTCCAACTCTTTCTACATTGTTTCCTGAGTTTCGCCAGATCAGAGTTCCACCAAGGGGTTCCTCTTGTGATCTTCACAGACCGTAGAGGGCATGCTTCTTCAAAAGCTTCCATGATGAAGGTCGTTGTCGTATCAACGGCATCATTTAAATCACTTGGAGTGTCAATGGATGGTGAGTATCCATGAAATTTGGTCGCAACCAAATCAGTAAAAAGATCCCAGTTTGTTGACCGGGGATTCCTGAAACACATTGTTTGCGAAGTAACATTTAAATGTTCAAAAAAGATGTAGCGATGGTCAGATAAAGATTTTTCTTCTGACACATGCCAATTGGTCAGCTCGTGACTAATTCTACTAGAGCAAAGCGTTATGTCTAACACTTCCTCTCTAGCAGATACCATGAAGGTTGGGCGGTTGCCTATGTTAAGTAATGCAAGATCTGTACTACTCAAGTACTCCATCAAACTGGAGCTTCTCAAGTTGATGTCTGAGCTGCCTCAGATGTTATATGGTGAGCATTAGCATTACTGCCAACAATTAGCGGAAGGCCTTTTGAAGTACAGTATGCGATGACGTGTTTGAAAACTTCCGTAGGGGATGGATCCCTTACCGCATAAAAAAAACGAACAATAGACGTATTTCCTGTTGAGATTTCCAACAGACACAGCAATTGTGATAGCACGCACATACATCTCTGGTGGTTAGTTCAGAGATGAGTGTAGCAACTATTGCTGTCAGGAAAAGTTTTCGGCTGTGCCACTGGGCGTTGCATGCTAGTCCGTTGTCTAGTGTCGTGCTTCCTTCAAAGAGCGAAAAGCTCACTGGAAGCATTGAACGTGTCCGTGTCTTTAAGTACACATGCTCGAGGCATGACACGCGAGTTTGTCATTTCATGTTTACTGAAAGTAGCAAACACCGGGTTCACAAGGTTTCCTAAATAGAAATTCCCCTTACGGAAGTAAAGTTATTGGACCAAGGCCACTTGGGCTGCACCATTTTGCATAAGTTTGCAAAGATTGATTGTTGCTGTTCTTTTATGCTGAAGATTGATCTGAGCTATCCTAACCGTAGCCACTACCCAAACTAGGCAAGATTAAACTCTTCGCATCAACAGCAGAACAAAGAACAGCAGCAATAAAACCAGATCGGTATCGATTGGAAAACGCCAAAGGCGAGGATACACAGAATACACTGTGTAAATCGCATAATGCGAAAGCATATAGGTGAAAATTTAAACTTATTAACAACATCTTCATAATCCTGCCCTTATTTAGCCTCAAGTGAGACTAAAGAAGGGCAGCCGATTGTCTCGGAGAAACACAAGGTCCACTGCACCATTGCTCCGGTTAGCGCAGTAAGGGCAACATACTGTGGAGGGCGCCCTGGTACTCCACAGGCTCCGTTTGCGGCGTTGTTAATTGTAAGCCAAACAATATTGCCAGCCTATGCAATGAAATATAGGTGAATGACCCAGCCAACCACATATCGTAAATCATTGTGGGGTAAAAATCGTATATTTTCATATATGAGGCATTCCACGGACCAGCATGAATCCATTTTAATCTATGTTTTTTAATCTACTT